>NC_135716.1:136444190-136498638 GCF_964656455.1 Halichoerus grypus
ACTAGTAGTCAACAGGGCCTGAACTTCAAAAGGTGCAGAGCTACATCTTAGCCCATCCGGTGCTAGTAAATGACCTCCTGGACTGGTCCAGCTAAGTCAGAGACATGAACTTCCTCCCACTCTGGCTCCCTAACCAAAGGCTGAAAACTAATCCTTGCTGTCAAGGAACACGAACAATCGTTTTTGTTCCTCTGGTGGTTTTGGGGGTGGGATGGATTTCTGAATCATATTTTACATTTCAACAACAACAACAAAAAAAACCAACAGGTTCCTCTTAAACGTTTGGTTTATAAAAATTTCCCCCAATCACACGGAGCTGGAGATGGATGGCAGATTGCTAAGTTCTTGCCGAGTCAAATGTAAAAGAATCATGACAAATTGTTTCTTGGCTCCCTTGTTTTTCCTTTGAAAAAATAATTTACAATGTGGGATGGGTTAACTCCCCTTACATCGTCTAAATCCTCAGAAAATCTATGGCAGGCTCTGTCTGAAAGGCTAGACTCTGACTCTAACTAGATTTTCTCAGCCCCAGACATTAGACACGCTGTCCGTCACTCAAGACCCTGACATAGCAAAAACAAAAATTTTTAAATAAACTTCTTAAAAAAGGACACCCTGCCAAAGCCAACCCAAATGTTTTCTTTCTGTGAAATTTAAATATGTGTTAAATTGGATTCTGCCCAGCCACTCTTCCAAATCTAAGTGAGGGGGTAAGAATTCAGTAAACAGCTTTATGTGTCAAGATCACCCCACAAGATCCATTCAGGAAATAAGTAAAGTTCAGGGTAGAATGTGGTCTTTTGGTCAATGATAACACCTAACATTTGTTTAGATGCTTACTAGAGCCAGATACCATGTTGAAAATGTATGGGCCTGAGACCATTTTGACTCCACACAGTGAGGCCATGAGGTTGGTATCATCCACATCATGATTCATTATACAGATGACCGAACTGAGCCTTGTCCAGGGTCATACAGTGAGTGGCAAGACTGGGTTCACAAAAGGAGGGTGTAGCTCCGAGGCAGGGCTCTCATTGCAAAGCTCCAGAGCCCCCTGCTCCACAGTAACCACCTGGTTCCATACCACTGTAGGTCACCCATGGGCGCTTGAACTTGTCTTTATTGTTAACCCCCTTACGTTCGCCATCACTGCCTCTTGCTCTCCCTGACAATGCTCCTCACCAATGCCCTTAGCCCAAACTGAACCCCACACCTGCAAAGCAGCAGCTTGAATGGAGATGGAGGCAGAGACAAAGCCCAGTTTCTAAGCGCTGGGGGTCCAATCAGCCCTTACCCTGCTTCCCTCCATTTCGTCCTTACTGCAGCTGATCATACAGAAGCCATACATATCCTACATCCAGATGTTAAAATGTGGGACTTGTTCTGGGTTTTATATGTTCAATTCGCACGGATGGTATGTCTCACCTGAGATGTGTAGGTTCAACACTCTCACCTGCGTGGCAGCTGGGAATACAGGATTTGGAATCAGCTCTGGATACAGAGTCCACCCCCACCACTTAGGTCAGTGACCTTGGCATTCTCACTGAACCTCTCAGAGCCCTAATTTCTTCATTTAAAAAGAGGCATAATAAAGTTTTTCAAGATTGTTGCAATGACAGTAGAGCACTTGGTGGTAGCTGGTGTTCAATAACTGTTAGCATCTTTGCCCGTGACAAGGCAGGGTCTTTTAATGGCCTCTTGACTCTTCTGTGATCTAGCTGGGAAACCTCCTAAAGAGAGCAGAGCAACTACATCCTTTCATTCAACGAATACTTACTGAGCACCTACTGTGTGCCAGATATTTGAATGAGGGTTGAGACCCACACTAGGCCATCAAGGCTCATTTCTGGGAATGTAAAGGAACATTGTTTCAGCTCCTACCCAGTGCTGGCACTTACATGGAGAATCTCTTTGACCCTCACAACCATTTTGAGGCCAATGTCATTAGCCCTTGTTTTACATATAAGGATATGAGGATCATTCTAAAAGGCTCAGAAGCTTGGCCAAGGTCCCACAGCTATGAAAGGCAGCATGAGTTACCACTATGATGACCCTTTACGGGGACTCTTGGTCATTTCCCATCATCTCATCCTTCCACGGTGTTTAATGTACGAAAAATTAAAGGGAGGATTGGTTCTTGTAACTTTCAACACTAGTCAATTAAGTCTGGCATGATCCTGGCCTCAACAGCAGGACTTGCCCCTGGACAGGGAAAAGGCATCTTCTGGGACTGCTGGCAATTCTAGCAGAGATGTAGAGATGAAGAGTTTTAAGGCAGGTGGCCAAAGAAGGCTTAGAACTATCACTGCCCACGCCACCAGCTCTTTCTGGCCCCATACCTGCCCTTCCAAAACACAGGTCCAGTCTTCAAGCTTCAGGTAAAAATCGCTGGAACGGATAGCCAGCAGATGGCCAGGCTTCCCCCAAGGCAGCTGGGAAATGCCCATACACAGCCCCTCCCCCACAGCAAGAGCCATAGAGTCAGCTGGACACAGGTTCAAATCCTGCCTGACCTCAAAGCCTGCCTCTTTCCACTATTCTACACAATCTCTGAACAAAGCTGTCATATTATCTGTGATTTACTTTAAAGTCTGCAGTAATGACAGTGAGAGATACACATGTTTCTTTTTTTTAAAGATTTATTTGTTTTAGAGAGAGAGAGAACATGAGTAGGAGGGGTAGAGGGAGAGGGAGAGAGAATCTCAAGCAGACTCTGCCCTGAGCACAGAGCCCGATGTGAGAGCCGAAACCAAGAGTCAGATGCTCAACCAACTGTGCCATCCAAGTGCCCCAAGATATATGCATGTTTCTAAGTTAAATTTAATCTACCTCTGAGGAATGGATGATTAACATTTATGTAGCCTAAACAAAGATCTATATTCTAGGGGGAGTGGTTATTAACATCTCAAGTACCCTAATTAGGAGTTCACACTGAGGGATAGTTAGTTAGAATATAAAGGATGCAACTATAAAGCACTTCAAACATTGTTGTCTAAATCTGCACAGGAGTCATTAATGAACACTAACTAATAAAGGGCATCAGAAAAAATTCTCCATTGCTAAAATGAGCAACACTCAAGAAATTTGATTAGCTTGTAGCTCTGTATGGGTATCTCTACTCTAGGGTGAAGAGGACCTGGGAGTAGCACCTAGGTCCACAATTCTGTACGATCCTGTGTCCCCAACACTGGAAGTTTATCACCCGATGCAGCCAGAAGACTGGCTAACTCTGACACTAGAATATTATTATGCTTGTCTCAGCCTAAACTTCTTATGCAAGTATGGTCGGTCGGTGGGCCTCCAGGACAGAGAGAATGAATTTCACAGAACCTAAAGGAAAAGGATTTATGATGGCTTTTATGTTTGCTGACTAACAAATGCTTATACCTGTGAAAAATTTAGCCTATGACTTCCTTTCATTGTCACACAGGTTGCTGGGGAGGAAACATAGTTCCCAAACCAACCACACTTGAACGGATAAATTAACTTAGATCAGTGTGTAGCAGGATCTAAAAAGCCAGAATCCCTGGCTTCAAAGTGAGTGAGAGGAGGACCCTTTAAAAATTCTAAAGTTCTCTCTGAAGTCTCACGGCAAGAGAGAGTTTATGTAACTGCTAAAAGGCCAGGTTCTGGATCAGATTGTTGGGTGAGAATTCCAGCATGAGTTCTCACACTTCACTGTTGCTCCCATCTCTTCACCTATAAAATGGCAACACTAGGGGTGCCTGGGTGGCTTAGTCGGTTAAGTGTCTGCCTTGGGCTCAGGTCATGATCTCAGGGTCCTGGGATCGAGCCCCACATCGGGCTCCCGGCTCAGTGGAAAGTCAGCTTTTCCCTCTCCCTTTGCCTCTCCCCCTGCTCGTTCTCGTTCTCTCTCTCTCTCAAAATAAATAAATAAAAATAAATAAAATGGCAACACTAATAGACTTCCTCCTAGGGCAGTTAGGAAAATCAAATGAGCTACTACTGAAGGAAAAGCACACAGATCTAAAAGAAGCCCTCAGTCAACGTTAGTTACATTATAGCATTGGAGGTCTAAGAACTGCTTTTCAAAAAGCACTCAGTAGGTGTTAGCTCTCATTTCATTGTTTACCATTTACATTTACTTTTACATTCAACAAACCGATCCTGCATGCCCAAGCACTAGGGGATGTGGAGATGTAAGAACCACACGCTATCCCCTAGACTGCTTGCCAGGGTCTCTGCCCTCAAGATGCTCCCAGTCTAATAGGCAAGTCAGACAAGCAATCACAATCTCAATGAGGTTAGAGTCCAAGTTTTATGGAAGCCAACCCCCCGCCCCCCAAAAAAGAACAGAAAACCGCTGACTGTGCAAGGAGAATTCTGGGAAGGATTCCTAGAGGAAGTGATACTTGAGATGGAGGTGGGAGGACTGGAAAGGGTCAACACCCTACATCCCTGAGGCAGGAAGTGTCAATCTGGCTATTTGTGTGTTTGGTATAAACTGTAATGGGCCTTTTAAAATGTATCCTGTTCATCTGGGACTCCCCAGCTGTGTTACATTTCCAAGCCCTTCCCTCTGACTTTTATGGGCTCCGGTCTCTAACAGGGGCCTATGTGAGGGCACATTGTTTCCTCTCATTGTTAGAGCAGTGGGCTACACGGCTCAGATTCTCCAGGAGTTCCCTAAAGGCCTCTGAGGAGGGAATGAGAGAGGCAATATGGAGATCCAGCCACAGTTTAATGTCAGCGAGAGCCAATTGGCCACTGAGCACTTACTACGTGCCAGGCACTGTTCTAAGTGCTTTACCTGTATTAACCTGCCTATTCGTAAAAACAACTCTATGAGGTAGATGCTGTTCACATCCCCGTGTCACAAAGGAGAACACAGAGATTGGTCTGTGACCACAAAGCCACATAGCTAGTAAGTGGCAGAACTAGAATTCAAACACCACACCGTGTGACCTAGGAGAGACCATGACAGTAAGTCTTCCTAGAAGTGAGAATATAAATCAGGTCTTAGCACCACATTAGTGGAAGGTGTGCTGTGTCTATAATTTGGGACTTCTGTGGGATGCTGGAGGTATCTGCTCCTCTTAGCCCAAGGGACACACTAGCATCGTGAGTCTGCATGTTAGGCACTTCTGCCTTGCCCGCTGTAAAATGACTAAGTTGCTAATAAAAGCAGTGAGTCTCCCTGTGACTGGTGCCAACCCCAGTTTCCAAGTGCCAGTGGCCTGTTGGCTTTTCCCACCGACTTTTCTGCATGGCTCTAGGCAGACAAACCACCCAGACTGCTGCAAATGTTACTCAGAGAAGAACACGTGCCAGGAGCAACAGGAAAGAGGGGCCCACCCTCACTGCAGATGGAGCTTTCCTAAGTAAATCCATCCTCCAAAATAAGTTAATTATTCTTACCAGGGATCCTCATGAAACTTGCAATTGCCAAGTACTTCAAGATCAATTTCATGAGCATTTCCCCCAACCGGGCTCTGTAAGAGTGTATTGGCCATTTTACAGAGAGTTTTGGTGGCACGGGGGTGGGGATGCAGGTACTCAGAGGCAGCCTCAACGTTCAAAACCACTCAGGTCCAGTGTGCCAAATCACTAGGCTGGCTGGCAAATAAGGACCTACTTGCATTTTGGTTTCTCACTTGCCAGGAGATCTCAAAGGACTATGGATATTGAGACATTTTGTTAGGGCTGAAAGGAGCATCAGCCAACTTTAACTCCTAAAAATGCAGAACAGGCCAAGCAGTTGAGGAAACAAAATCAACAAGAGGGAATGTCCTGAACCACAAATCCTTCACGATCACCAAGGAGTGGGAATACCCAAAGCTGTCTAAAGGAGCGTAGGTCTTGGGAGTCATAAAGACGTGGGGCCTAATCCATCACTTACTAGTGGCATGAACTAGACACATTACCCTACTTGACCAAGCCTCAGTGTCCCTCAGATGCAAGGAGATGTCATCATCCCTGCACAGCCAAGGCTACTACTTACGGGCTATTTTATAAATAGAAGAGAGAAAAAGGTGTGTTCTGGGTGGAAGAATTCCGAGAAAAGCGCACCCCCTGCGCTGGCCCCACCTGCATAAATCTGCACCCTCCACAAGGGCTGATTCTAAGAAATGCATGAGAAAGCGTGGGCAGAGTTAGACGTCCTGGAGGTTTGGTTCAAACCCCACTCCCTTGCAGAGGCCTCCCTGATCCCCCAGAGCAGACCCTCCTACAAGATGCTCCTTGGGCTTCTGCACAGTTCTCCCTGTCAAATACCTGTTTCTTCCGAAAATGTTTGCGCTCCGTGCCATTGTCTTGGACCAGCTGTCAGCTCGGTCAAGGTGGAGCCTAGATCTCTCATTGTCAGCTGCTGTAAGCAGAGTTCAGCACACAGTCCAGCACACAGCATGTTCTTGTTGAATAACTCAGTAAATAAACAATAGTGATTGGAGGCAGGGGGCTGATGGAGATGCCCTCCAACCACACCCCTCCTGCTCTGAAGATGGGCTCATTCCTCCACTCACCCATGCCCGTTCAGCCTATCCGTGACCACCAGATTCCAAACCTCAGGTTGAATACAAACCCTGACAGACTTCCTCTTTTTGTTCAGCTTCTTTAATGTCTATTTTTAATTTATAATAAAGATGACATTTATTCATTCGATCAGTACATGTTTGCTAAGTAGCTCATCTCTACCAGGCAGTTTTCTAAGAACTAGATGTGTAATTATGAGCAGAGTCATGGAATTTACCTTCTTGTTGGGGGAGATAAACTACAAATGATTAAACAAATGAACAAGAAAATTTCAGGTCATGATGAGTACATGAAGAAAATTAAAACAAAGTGGCATGTTAGAAAATAATTGTAGGAGGGGACATGGTGACTTTCTATTGAGAAGTTGGGAGGCTACTCTAAATGACAAAACATTTCCGGCTATGCAAAGATCTTGGGAAACAGCGTCTCCGGCAAGTGCAAAAGCCCTCAGGCCACTGAGCTTGGCACATCCATGGAACAGAAAGCCGGTGACCATGACTGGAGCACAGGGAGAGAGGGGCTGGGGGTGAATGTGGGGCAGTGGGCAGGGTGCGTTCCACATAATGACTTGTAGGGGAATGGGGGTACAGATTGAGTCTAAGTGCAATGGGCAGCCATCGAGGGGGGAAGGGGTTAAGGAAAGGAATGGATAATCCTATATATTTTAATAAAATCACTCCAGAGGGTCCGTCAAACAGGAGTACAGGTAGGAGGCCAGGTAGGAGGCTAGGAATCTGGGCTAGAGATAAGGTTGGTTTAGACTAAGGTGATAGCAGGGTACAAAAAAACAGATTTAAGGCATCATTTAGATATAAAGCGACAGAATGTGTTGTTGGATTGTAAGTGAAGAGAAAGAGAAAAATCAGGCTTGATATAATCCAGAAGAAAATAAGCTACAATTGTTCTCTTGGACTGTGTACCTACCGTGGATCTGGCACCACTGGCTCATTTAACCCTCACAACTCTGAGAGGGAGGTACTATTGTTATCCCCCACTTAACAGATGAACAAACTGAGGCTAAGAGAGATTAAGTAACTAGCCCAAACGAGGCTAGGATGTGTGCCTCTGGTGATCTGTGCCTCTCAAGAGTCCACAGAGTCTGGGATCCTGTTCCAGGGGAAGCCGCAAAGTCATAATGTCTGCAGGAAGCCCTTCCAGGGATCTGAGTCCTCTGATGGTAAATTAAGTATTCTGTGAGCTCAGTGGGGCTGAAGCACCACGCTGCAAGATCCAAGGGCAGGTGTCACGTGCAATCTGTTTTCCAGCATTCGCCCAGAGTTATTTCAGCACTGTGATCTCACATGCCCTGTGAAGTGATGGGATGTGACAGGGCCCACCAAGGGGACCCTACCAGCAAAAGAGCAACCTGGCAACTGTTCTATTAGTAATGGTAGTGCTAGTTGTTTCAAGTAGCTCTTTCCCACTGAAAGCTACTGCCAAATTCCAAACCTGGATGGTCAATGACAGTGGTTAACCCACTGGATAGGGTGGTAGGCGGGAATGAGCATGAGTGTGAGGACCTAAAAGACCAGGATTACAGCCCAGGCTGACCCACCTGGGAGGTGCTGGGCCTGACAAAAGTTTCTTCACTCTCTGAGTCTCCAGCTGCTTCTTCTCTGAAACATGGGCAACAAAACCACCAACCTCAAGGGCTATGTGAGGATTTATGTGAATGACCTGCAGAAGAAGCTTCGTCCTGCAGGGCACATGAAAATGACTCAGTAAAAACCCATCACTATCATCCTCCTCCTCAAATACTAAAAAGAACGAGCCACTATCTTCGGTTACAGCCCTCCTGTATCCCTAGGAGAGGTGAGCTGTAGAAGTCCTTATGAAAGTCTGTGGATTTTAAATTCAGAGCATTCTGCAATAGTTCTCTAACTCCGTAGCACAAATGGGTGTTTAGCACAAAATTCTTGGCTTCACCTTAAACTCATGATATCTACCTCTGGAATAGCATGCACAGGACAAACTGTTAGCCAGATACCAGAGCTTCCTAACTTTATAGTCTTGTGAAAGTGAAGCCATCACATCTTCAGAGGTACAAAGTTGAAAAGGCTTTGCTTTTACTAAGAGGAACAAAATGAAACTCCAGACAAATGAGCTCGTCTGAGCTTTAGGTGTCTCATCTGTAAAACTGCCATAATACCTTCCTCGAGGAGTGTTGTAAAGATTAAGTAAAGTAACTCATAAGTGTTACCTTCCCTCTGCTTCACCCTCTCCCCAGCTCAGTGTAAGGATAGACAAGCAGTTAGAGTCTGAAGGTCTCCACTGGTCAAGCAGAGGCTGAGATGGTCAGTTCTTGAAGAGCGCAGAGTTAACTTCCATAGGGGTTCTATACATGCCATGAATCAGAGTAGGCTGAGAGTCATAAAAATCCCCCAGAGAGATATAAACCAAAGTAGGAGCTCATAAGACACCTTCTTTTTCCTACCTACTGCTAAAGACTCTATAATTTTTAATTATAAAAAAGCATATTTGTTAACACACCTTTGGTTTTTCCCTGAGCCCTGATTTTTTGCACACCCTACCTCATCTACTAATGTCCACAGCCCACACAGGCAGGGCAGCTGTTACCAGTCTGTCGTACAGGTGTGGAAACCAAGACACAGAAAGGCTAAGTGATTTAACTAGGGTCACACGGTGAGTCTGTAAATGAGCTCTGATGAGAATGCAGATTTCCTGGCTCCTAGTCTACCACCTTCTCTAACACACCCTATCAGTCATGTTCCTGAAAAGAACAGCATGCTTTGCTCCTTTAACTTTAACACGCATTAGGAGTTATAACCGAGCCATTGTGCCTGGAGAGTCCAATCCCTTACCTCTCTGCAGGTGCACATGGTAATGACATTGACAATAACAATGATGCTAGGTGCTCTGCTGGGGTCTATGGCCAAATCCAGGCCTGCTGCCTCTTCTGGTGGCAAAGTGACAATGTGTTCCTGCCTTTATTTTTCTTGTGTTTCCTCTGCCATTTACTCAGCTCTCTAAAATCTTGCTACTTAATGAGGTTACTTGGATGGGCAGCATCACCACCCCCTGGGAGCTAGTGAGAAATACAGACCCTCAGTTTTCACCACAGAGTTTCTAACTCAGAATCTTCATCTCAACATGATTCCCAGGTGATCTGTATTCGCATTAAGTTTTAAATAAGCACTGCTCTCAAGAACTCAGTATGTGTTCAATAAACAGTCAATCCAGAATTGTGGGATGTTGATAAAATACCCATAGTGGCTGTTAGGATGCGATTTCTGAGTTGCTTCAATCTTCAAGTATCTATTCATTAATTTCACCAGCATTTAATTATGGTACCTGGCACATAATAGGCACGAAATGAATATCTGTAGAACAAATTGATTAATTTTTTAACCAGTTAATCCGTGTGTGACTCCATCTCCCCTTTCTCCTCATGCTCCTCTATTCTGGAGAATTCAGTGAATTAGTCAGTACATGTGGAAGTCTTAAAACAGTGCCTGGCACATAGTAAGGGCTCATCAAGTGTCGAACATCATTATTAACGGGCCATGAAGTTAGCTGCTTTCAAAACTGGCCACTTTGGCTTTGAGAAGGAACATGTAACTGGAAATGCCAGTTGGTTGAAGGAATACAAACTTATCTTTAAAAACAGACCCTCTGAAGCATACTTTGTAATGCATAGAAAAATTATTCCAGTGGATTCCAGGAAAATGATTAAGTGTCCCGGAGAGGTGGGCTGACAGATTATCAGTGTTGGTATGTAAACTATGTTTGGCATAGCAGTGAAAAGCAAAGTACTTCCTCATATCTGTATCTGCCCCTCGTCTTACTTTTGATATAAAGATAAGAGACCCTGAGGTAATGGATCATGGTGGTGGAGAATGGCTTGATGGACAGGCCTACTCCATCTATCCAGACAGATACTTCTGGTAAACAAACAGGGTTTTAGAGGGGAGGGGGGAGGGGGGATTGGCTAGCCCGGTGGTGGGTATTAAGGAGGGCACGTACTGCATGGAGCACTGGGTGTTATACGAAAACAATGGATCGTGGATCACCACATCAAACACCAATGATGTACTGTATGGTGACTAACATAATAAAATTAAAAAACAAAAACAAAAACAAAAAACAAAGGTAGCCTTCAACGTTAATGAGCCTGCACTTGCTAACCATGTCTCCTTTCTCCTGCCGTGCTCTTTCCCACTAGACTGACTTTGCTCCTGCCATTAACCCATCCCTATAAGAGACCTTCCCACTTCTCTCTGCTTCCCATCCTTTCAACATCAGCTCAAATCTATCCTACTTCCTATCACCCATGCTTCAGCCTGGGGTCTTTCCTTCCCCACATACTTGGCAGCGAGGTGTTATTAGGTTAGTCGATTTTTCGTTTTAATTCCCCCAAGTTTCACTAAAATGTCCACCGCGCAGGGACTGCAAGTCACAGTTCTTTGAGCTCTCCCATATGCCTAACCTGGTCCCTTGCACTGAACAGGTACTCGGGGTTTATGGACTGCCCCAGCTCTTTTTACAAACAGATGAAATAAGGGCAAGAGATTTCATATGTATTTTCGATCACTTTTAACAAAATAACTGCATTTCTATTTAAGAAACAAAACACTTAAGAAACAAAATCTGCTTTCAGTAGTTTAAGCTGCATTTATTTTGCTGTGCTAAATTTATAGCAGGTCGTTTTTCTGGACAAATCGAAACATCTTATTTTCTGCTCACTCCTTCTACCATCAAATCATAAGACCTTTCTCTGAGGCAAAGTGCTAAATTATACATGGCTGTGCGTCACTAACCATTAGTGCTAAAGGCTGCGTGACATGCTTTAGGTGCATTAATCATCACAACAATGTGATGATGTTGGCACTATTATGGTCCCCAATTGAAAGAAGAAACAGGCTCTAGGAGGGTAATTTACTCAAGGTCACAGAGTTAGGAAGTAGTGAGGCCACTGGTACCCATATCTTGTCCCCATAAGAACCTAGGCACTTACCCATAATGCTCTGCTGTCTCTGCTTAAGTTTCTTTCATCCTTCAGAAACACTGAAAAGGTGATCTAGTAAATTGATACTGGTTTGCTATCTAATGCAAAAAAGCCAATTCAATGAACTCCACTCACAGGAAAACTACCTGTAGGGCAATTCAGCTCAGGCTATAAAACACACTCTCGAGGCTGATTTTTGGCATAAAATGTCAAGGACAAAATAAATTTTTTGCTGATTAAAAGAAAAAACTCTCTGTGGCAGCTATTAAATTTTGCAGCTTAAGAAAGGGGGCATTCATCAGAGTTGGCTCTTTTTGGTCCTTAATCATAATGCCTAAGCTCCTATTAGTTTTAGAAAAACAAAAAGTATTTTTTTTTTCTCAATGTGTCAATAGAATGCAGTCCTTCCCAAAACAAAGTAAAATAAAAATGAGGCTTTTTTAAAAAAGGCTTGAAGAGAACCAGTTCTACCCTTTGACTCTGTGCACTGATCATTTTAAAGATGTTTCAAAGCATTTTTGTCCTGTTCTTTACTCTCTAGATATTTCTGTCTTTTGTAAGAAGTGTCAGTTTAAAAAAAAAAAAATCATCAAGATGTACATTAACATTAGTTAAGATTGATCTTTCCAGACTCACTGGTTTTATTTCCTCAGCAAATTTATCTGTTTTAACATGAACGGTTAAAGATACTTCTTCATGCTGGCCTTTCATCTCCTGGCTGGATGGGGTCTCCAGCACCTACGGAACAAAGCCAACTTGGCCTCTGCTGGCGTAGTCTGTCCGCAGATCTGCAGCCTGGGATGAGGCCTCAGGACACTCCACCGAGCCCTGGGCCAACGGTGAAACCGTTCCACACACTCAGCCTCGAGCCTCACCACTTGTGTGGGCAGCATTTGGCCTGCTCTCTATTTACACAAACTCCCTAACGGTCTCTGGCACCACCGACGTCTCAGAGGGAGGCACAGTACATGGAGTGTTTCACATGAAAATCTCTAAACAAAAGGAATTAAAGAAAATCCCTGTTTAATAGTAAGTTTTTACCAAGCTCCTAAATTCTCGAGAGCATATGAAATATTAACTTTCCCCAAAAGGGAGCACAGAGCTTGCCTTGTTTCAATTCATACTGTTGGGTCACAAATGCTCTAGAAAGTAGCATGACTCGTGCTTAAGAACCTACTGAGATTCTTCAAAAATAATGGTTTAAAAAAAAAGCACAGGGTCTGAAGTCAAACAGATCTGTGTTCAAATTCTGATTGTGACACTCTCCAAGTCTCAGGTACTTCGTTTATAAACTGGGGGTCACGGTGGAAACGACCTCCTTAGATTGTTGTGATCCTTATGGAGTATAATATATCTATTCATAATGAGCATTCAGTGTGTGGTGGTGGTGGTTGAAATACAAGTCAGCCTTCCACCATCCTAACTTGTGGAGGGACCCTTCAGCAGGACTTACAAACTGGTGCATCTCTAACAAAAATTCCTAAAACCTCTTCCTGCTCCAACCTGCGTCTCACTTGGCTTTACCACAGGTGCCAAGGCACCCAAGTCAGAGTTAACACCAACGGCAGCCACAAGGGGGCACTAAATAAGAGTCACGGAGAGGGGTTGATGGCGGGGATTCCTGGCTTGGGGCTGCCTTTCTCAGCTTCTCTCTGCGCCGCACAAGGCTAGGAAAACAGTACTAAGGGATTCTCTCCCCACCCTTAGTCACCACCCCATCAGCCCCAGAAGCTCCCAGATAATGCCAAGGCAGCCATTTTGCTCACCCACATCACAGAGCCAGCAAAGACCCTGCCATATGCACTGTGGCTTTCCCTACAAGTACGTTGTTTCCACTAGGAGCAGGTGGCAACTCCTTAACAGCCCCACCGCTTTCCCCTCCAGCAACCACAGCCATTTCCCGTGGCCAGGGCTCTCCCCATGTGGTCTAGAGTTCCATCTGCCCCATGTCTCCGTGTTTCTGGACAGCCAGTCCCAATCTGGCATTTCATACTCCTTTTGGACAAGGTAGAATGTTGACTGGGTGAGTCAACATGACATAATTCTTTATTATTTTCCATCGGTTTCCATGAAGCATAGATCACATAGTCAAATTTGGGTCTAACAATACGGGATTAAAAAAAAAAACGATGCTACACTAAATAAACTTTAATGGACG
Source organism: Halichoerus grypus (assembly GCF_964656455.1). Lineage (NCBI taxonomy): Eukaryota > Metazoa > Chordata > Mammalia > Carnivora > Phocidae > Halichoerus > Halichoerus grypus. The sequence goes on from NC_135716.1 coordinate 136,457,807, forward strand.
TTTACTCTTGTTTACAATATTATCAAGGGAAAAATAATTATCTTTTGTAGAATGAAAAAAATCAGGCAAGGTATACACACAAAAAACTGAAAGTGTTTTCTCTTTGATTGTAAGATTACAACCGTTTTTTATCTTATTTCTTCCCTTCTGCCCATTTGGATTTTCCAATCTATCTGTAATATATTCAATAACTCACTCATTAAACGAACACTGATTGAATACCTACCACATGTCAGGCTGGTGCTGAGTGCCAGAATTACTAGGGAGCCCAAAGCAGACTTACCATCATGGAAACCACAGTCCAGTGGCAGAGGGAGACATTAATCAAGTAATCACACAAATACGTAATATAAACTGGGAAAAGAGCCATGAAGGAAAAGTAGAGGGCACCACCACCAAACACAGGAGGGGCCCCAATCTCTTCTGGTGTGAGAGTGGGCTCCGCGAAAGCATCTCGTCAGAAGTTCCTTGTCAGGCTGAATTCTGGACAGAAGAATGGAAGGGGGACGGAGGAACGGGGAAAGAGCACTGTAGACAGAGGAACAGCAAAGACCCTGCAGCTGGACGGTGCACGGCAACAGCCCAGGAACTGAAAGCAAGCAGGTCTGGATGCTGGGGCTGAGGGAGGCGAGGAGAGGATGGCAGGACTCAAGGCAAAAAGCAGGCAGGAGCTTTGCAGAAGAGATGGAGGGTTTCAGTCTTTCTGCTTAACGCAGGGGGAATCTTTGAAGCAGGAGAGTAAAATGAGCTGCTTTGGCACTGAGCACGTATGACTCCTGGCCGGCAGCTTCCCTTCTCTCTGCTCTGTCCACAGCCCAGGAGTCTTAGCTGAACGCCGGGTAGAAGCAGAGCTGGCTAAGGGAAATGGCGGGAGGCGGGACCTGTGAGCTGGCCTGAGCAGTATTTTTGTCTCTGGGGACTGTTTGGGAACAAAGTGTACAGTCAGCATGTGGGCAAAGGCAAATTACACTGGCACCGTGTTCAAAATTCTATTTTATCTTAAAACCTGGAACCGAGGTTTCAGAGAACAAATGGCAGGTGTATTTACATTAAACATGAAACTCATTCAGTCCTGTATATTTGTGAGGCACTGGGCTCTTTTATTCCCAGCTTCACTGGGGTTTTGTAGTCTGTTATCTCTTATTACCATGTTATTAGGGCTTTTCCTCCTTCCCTATCACTCCCCCACCCCTACTCCTTTTATACTTTCTCCACAAGTATGTGCCACTTGGTTTTCCACCTTGATGAGCCCTTGTTGAGAAGAGCCCAGCCCACTGAATGCTCTTTTTATCCTCTTCCCTACCACAAAGGTAGCCAGATCAGATGGATCATTTTCCAGTTATTGTTCATACTAAGAGGAAGGTTCTGAAAACCTTCCAGGCGGTATTTTCCTTACATGGCCTCAGCAACAGAGGATACTGAAGGGGAGGGGAAATAGAGGAGGCATTTTTATTTTCAGTTCTAAGCTTTGGAAGCAGCATAAATAGCAGTTTCTGGAGGCTGGGCATGGATTGGGGATAAAACACCTAGATTGTTGTGGTGTGTCTGACAAGGGAGGGATATCGGGACGAGAATCAGGTTTCCCAGAGGGACACTGCATGGCCCAGGGGTAAGTCTACACATGTATGCTTAGAGGCTGAGGCCACACTATATCTTAGCAGAAGATATTGGCCTTTGGAGTGGGAGAATTCTTCCTCAGGCAGGACTGGCCTGTACATTGCAAGATATTTAGCATATTTTGTTCAGGGGACACCAAGTGCCAAGCAAATCTCTTCACACACAACCAACACACCCCACCCCGCCAATCACTGTGACAATCAAAAATGTTTCCAAGACCAAGGAAGCAGTAGCAGCTCTGGTGAGAACCACTGTAAGAAGAATTATTCCCACATGCTAGCAGACAACCGTCTTCTATCTTGACGAAAGGGGGTGAGGGGTGGTGGTAAATGTTCTGAGCTCCAAGTCCTTGATAATAACAAGAAGTGGCCAGAAGAGCCTCGTGCTCATGCCCAGCCCCCCCCCCCCCGCCTTTATTCATGTAGGTTCTTCCATTCTTTGTTCTCCAATTCTGTTGTAAAAACCCTACTTGTTCCTTAAGGTGTAGATGAGGTGAGCACTCTCCAAAAAGCCCGTTTTTCTCCCTAAAAAGTAACTCCGATCTCCAAACCATTTTTACATGCACCTTCCTGGAACCCTTATGCCACCGTATGCTATATGTTTTCTGGCAGTAACTGTCTTACTTTTCCAGCCCAGCTTTGATGCCTTTGGCGGGATATCTCTTTCCCATTTGAGTTCCCCATTGGCCTAGCAATGTGGTGCTGTCAAGACCATGGAGTCGGAACTGGGTTTCAATTCTAACTTTGCCACTTTTATTGATGTGGCCTTGGGAAGGCCACTTCTTAACCACTCTGAGACTCAGCTCCCTCATCTTGAAAAGGAAGATGATCACACCTTCAAGTGGTTGTTGTGAGGACTTACTGAGAAAATGCTAAGCACGTATTCAATAAAGGGTAGCAATGACCACACTATCACAGTGCTTTCCAGTCAACAACCTCCACATGTATTATCTCATGTGATCCTGTGCCAGTTTCCTGGAGAGGCTCTCCCAGACCCCATCTGCTCCTCCATGCTGTGACTGTCAATTCTAACAGTGGTCATGAGCCAAGTCACACAGAAGCAACAGGAGGAGTGATGGACTCTGCCCCGGGGAAGGATGAAGAGAAAGAAGGGGGTCAGAGCTAAACCATTTTTTTTAAAATGGCTCAGACTTCACTGATCACTTCTGAACTTATTCTGGAAGGAGGATTTGGAGTTTGCCAAAGATGGAAGAAGAGCAACATTTGGTGCTTGGACAGATAAACAGAATGATCTGGAAAGGATCAGACTGTAAAAAGCCTTGAGAGTCATTGAAGGAATCTGGACTATCTTCCTACCTCAATGGACAGGTCCTTAGCTTTGCCTACCAGCGACAGCTCACTCACGCTCTCTCACGCACTCTCTGTCTTCTGACCTCTGATGTGAGCTGGGATGCTGGGGATGGCCACAGCCTGACCTCAACTGTAACCTGGAACATGCCCCTTTCTCTCTCCCCTTCCCACCCCCCCACGCCCCGCCTACCCTCTCCCCCAGGAAGGAAAACCACACAATGAACCAGGAAGGGCAGCTTTCTCCTTCTGGCCACACTTGAACATGCCTGAAGCCATCACAGCCTCGTAGGTGAAACCTCACATACCCGAAACCTCACATATAATTTGTCACAACTCAAAAGGCTGTTTTTAATAAAACATTTCCCTCTGTGCTTCACCCTTCCTGAATACTCTGGTTCACTTCAGGGTCCTGGTTACTCAGCTGGTGCTGAAGAAAGAGAGAATGAGAGCCACCAATGGCCAATCATTATTTTTTCTCTTAAAGCTTTCTTCAAAACACCTATTTTTAAAACACCCCCCATAGCCTCTCAACCTTGGCCGTCGCTCTGCACATCTAGCCTACAGCCCCTGACGCAGGCAGAGGGGCCTCTGATATTTACGTTTGTTCTCAGAAGAAACAACCAGAGCCTCCCCTTGAACTTGAGGCTGCTCGGTTACAGAAGGCTCCCAGGAGAGGTTGGCATTTACAGGGTGGTCGTATGAAGACAGCATTTTGAAGTGCAGACAATAAAGCGCTCCTCATGTGTGAAAAGTCATTAAAAGCCTCAGTGTGAACCACCTTGGCCATGCCATCCTCCTGAGTTTATTATTGTCTTTTCCCTGCTCTTATCCAAACAGCCTGGACAGCTTGTTTATGAAGGGCTCTGGACTGGCCCCTTGCAGCAAGAGAGGCGATGACAGAATCATAGGGTGTTGTGGCCGCGCTGAGCCCAGCTAAGAAAACCTCAGGGGGAGGCAGTGGGACCAGCCAGGAATTGCCTTTCCGTCTAAAATAAGCCTGCCCAGAAAGGTGTGGCTGGCTGCTGAGTAGTTGCTCAATAAATCCACATGGAATGAATAATGAAACAGCCATCAAAACCTTTAGCAACAGCTCAGTAAACGTTATCAACAGGGGAGGAACCAAACTCTTTCCAAAACACACAGCCGACCCCTAATTCTATCCTTCCTCCTCCCAAGAAATATGTTTTTGTTTCTCAGGTTGAGTACAGGGATGACACTGAGAACATCTGTTAAAAATACTTAAGATGGGGGGGGGCGCCTGGGTGGCTCAGTCAGTTGAGCATCTGCCTTTGGCTCAGGTCATGATCCCAGGGTCCTGGGATGGAGCCCCGCAATAGGCTTCCTACTCAGCGGGGAGTCTGCTTCTCTCTCTTTCTGCCTCTGCCCCTCCCCACCATTCGTGCTCTCTCTCTCTCTCTCAAATAAATAAATAAAACCTTTCCAAAAAATAAAAAATAAAAATACTTAAGATTCATTTGCTCCCTTAAAAAATGTGGAAAATATAGAAGAAAATCCCATAACCCAAAAGGCAATTTATATTACATATACATACATAGTTTTTCTTTCACAAATTTGCGATCATGTCGGAGATAGAGTTTTGTAACCTACATTTACACACTATGCCCTCTATCAAGCACAGAAAAATCCAGGAGCTATATTTTCTTCACTTCTGACCAGAAGCAAAACCACACTACATTCCGGAAGGTGGAGACTTTTTTTTTTTTTTAACTAGAAATACAATAGTTTTTTAAAAGAAGGAAAAAATAAAAATGAATGGCCCAGCCAAGTAAAATTAGGGAAGGTTTGGCGTCACTACCAGCAACCTCATTGGGGTTTGCCCATTTTTCATCTGAAGGGCTTCTCCTCACACCCTAAGTTAATTTGTTTTGTTAATCTCAACCGAGATAAAGGATATCTGTGTTTCCCATGACCGCCAGAAGATTGCTCCTCCTCTGCCCTAAGTGGCAGCATTCCAAGTCAAAAGAACAGGGGGACGAGGAGCACACGCATCAGACAAGAACTGCCCACATCATTCCCTTCCTTTAAAAGGTCCTTGGCCTTGTCCAAATGCAAAAGAGGCAATCCAGCTCTGTAGGCGACAGCATCACAGAAGCATCTGCAGCCTCAGGTCCCTTAAGCCTCCTCTCCCACCTCCTGAAATAGAATAGGCCAGCTGCAACCATCGTCGTGTTATTGCTCTTTTGTGTCTCTTTGCCTTTGTCCGTGTGATTGCCCCTGGCTAGACTGCTTGCTCTTTCTGGTGAACTCCTGCTCATCCTTCAGGACCCAGCCTGAGAGTAGAAACAGGTCTGACTTTCTTCGGTTCCTTCAGACAGACCCCTGTGCTCCCACGGCACTCTGTGAATACTGCCTTTGGAGCGGTTTTCTCCTTGCCTCGTAATAATCTTTGTCTTCCCCGTGAGACAAAGGGCTCCTGAGGGCAGAGATCAAGACTATGTCTTCATTTATCTCTGTGTGTCCTATACACATGGCATATGGGAGCAGCCCAAGAAATGTTTGCTGAAGCAGTAGAAAACTCCAGTCTCATCCACATGGCCAAAACCTGATACCCACAGCTTGAACAGGACTTCCTCCTCCAGCCCCCTAAGTATATCCCTCGTAAAAGTTCAAGCGTTCTTTTTAATGCTTTAGGGCATAAACTTTGTATTCATTCAGTTTTGTTTCCTCCTTTGCTGGAACAGCAGCCTTGGTAATTTCACTAGTCCAGACAAAATAAAAATATACTACTATAACAGAGTCTACTAATAGACATGATAACATTCTAATGCCCAGAATGACAACCCCAACAGGTAGCTACTCTTATCTCCACGCTACAGATGAGAAACTGAGGCTCAGGGGGGTTATGCCACTCCACAGGAGGGAGGAATAAAGTCAAGTTCAAACTCAGGTCTGTTTAACTCGAGCGTTTATGCTGCAGGCTTCCTCAGTTAAAACTGAGGCCACAGGTTTTGAAACAGCACAGAGGCTCAAAGTACAATTTGTTCTCGTTCAATTTCTGTCACCTCAGAGCAAATAACGCCCCTCCAGTCCCAAAGTTGTAGGTGGTGATAAATCACACACACACACACACACAATAACAATGGCTCACACAAGCACTTTATTTCCCTCCGACACAAAAATCCAGAAGCTTGAACCCAGCGCTGGTATGATGGCTCTGCTGCACACGGGGTCGTGTGCCCAAGTCACTGCTCCCCATCCCTACGTGGGACTCTGGTTCTCATGGTCCAAAATGGCAGCACCTGCATTCCAGGCAGATAGAAAGAAGAGTGATGAAGAAGGGACAAAGGGCATCTACCAGCTGTCTTTTAAGGAAGGCTCCCAAAAGCTATCTCACATTTCCACTTACAACCTACAAGCCAGAACACGGATGCATAGCCCTACCCAGATGCAAAGGGAGGCCAGTCAAAGATCAGGTGTTCTATTATCACAAAAGAAGAGGAGAATACATACTGGGGGGAAAAAACTAACAACCTCTGCTACAAATAGGAAATTAAGGAAGAACAGAAGTATGTTCTGGAACCACTCTTACCAGCAGACAGGGAACTTTGGACAATAGCGAGGAAGGAAGGGAAAAGGAATTAACATTATGAATCTGTCATTCTACTAGGCACTGGGGGCCCCCACTGGGAGCAAGACAGACATAGTCCCTACTCTTACAAAATTTATAGTTATGGGTAGAAGAGAATTTACATAGGGATAGAATAGAAATTTCAACCCAGCCTGCATGTATTCATTTCCTAAGGCTGCCATAACAAATTATCATAAACTTCATGGCTTAAAACAACAGAAACTTATTCTCTCAAAGTTCCAGACACCAGAATCTGAAATCACAGCGTCAGCAGGGCCACACTTCCTCCCAAGACTCCAGAGAAAAATCCTTCCTTGCCTCTTCCAGCACTGGGTGGCTCCAGTCACTCCTTGACTTGCGGCTGCAACACCCCAATTTATGCCTCTGTCTTCCCATGGACTTCTCTCTGTCTTTTCCTCTTATGTCTCTTGTAAGGACACTTGTCCTTGGTTTTAGGGCCCACCCGGGTGATTCAGAATGATCTCATCTTGAAAACCCTTTATTATATCTACAAAGACACTTCTTCCAAATAATATCACATTCACAGTTTTTGGGGATTAGGACATGGGGAGCCACCATTCTACCCACTATAGCTAGTAAGCTAATAGAGACCAATGTCATTGTCTCTTGTGGTATCAAGGTGTCATTCAGCATCACCATTCATAATTCCTACTGATATTAAGTATAATTAATTATTTCATGGTGAGCTATTCAAAACAAGGATCATTAAACCTATGATTATGTATTGTGAAGGATAACTACCACAGGGAAAAGTCCAAAGGCACAAATCCTCAACTCACATTTGCAAGATCCTTTTCTTAAATAAGGTCACATTCACAGATTCTAGGACGTGGACCTATCATTTTAGGGGCCACTATTCAAGCCACTATACTACAGAATGGGATGAATGTCCTTATCATTCTGAAACTCTGGGTTGGAAAGTCTGCTTCTACAAGCATCTGTGCAGTGGCCTGAGTAGAAGGCACTATGCTAGGCACTCTAGGGGTCATATGGACAAGTCAGGAAGAGACCAGACCTTATTCATAATCTAGTGGAAGGTATCAGACAAGAACACAAATGGCCATCCGGGAGCAGAGCCAGGAGAAAGTCCCAACACAGAGCTCTGAGGTCCCAGGAGGTTAATTATCTAGTTCAGAGATCAGGAAAAGATTGACGGAGGAGACAGGCCCCAAGTGCTAGACCAGATTTCAAGAGGCAAGCCTGGAATTCAGCATTCTGAGACCATAGCCCACTGCCCATCCCCTCCCCCACCCCCATGAGAACCTGGAACACAAGCCTTCCTTCACCATTGCTGCCCTGACTAATCTCTCTTCTCTGGTTCTGCCTAAACCAACAAATGAACCCTTACTGGGAACACAGCCATTGAGATCTGTCTGAAAACAGTACATTGTACAAATACACAGTCTTGTTCCCTAATTATTTATAAATTGTATTTCTAGCATTTTTTATTTATTTATTTTTTTTTGCAATATGGACAGCTTATGCAACTCACCATTATTTAGATCGAAAAACTCACCATCCACCTCATCATTCAAGGAGCTTGGGCAGTACCTATTAGCTATGTCAGCACTGTTGCAGAACACAAAGATGTACAAGATAGAATCCCTGCCCTAGAGAAACAAAAAGGAGCCCAGTGAATACCGCTTAATAGATGAAGTGCACTGGATGATGATGTCATACAGTGAGTGTCTTATTAAGAGAACTCGAGTCAGCACATGAGAGGCCCTGTCCCTCGAGACTAGTTTTCCCCTCACTCCCATACACTTTCAAACCAGGAAACGCAGTGTAAACGTTCTTTCCTATTAGAAAACAGACCATATTTTTTTTGCAGCACGCCAAACACTCTTAAAGACTGCCGAAACTCTTTGAATGCTTAAAAATAAGCCCAGGAAGTGAGACTGAGGAGAATAAACAACTGCAGATCACTTTCTAGCATTTCCAACATATTTATTCCATTTTCTTCACAGTTTCATGTAGCAGTTACTCACAGTGACTGACTAAAAAAGAAAAGAAAGGAAAGAAAACTGGAATAAAGTTGACCCAGATGTGTACAGCGCCTCACTCCGGGAAAATGTGCACAGACTTCAACACTTCACACACTTGAAAGGTGGCAGGCAGACGAGGCTGGTTGCACACCGCATTTGTGTCTGAGAGTATTCAGCAGCAGCAGGAAGGTCAAGTTAAGGGTAAAAGAGCTGGGATGACCTGCATCCCACCTAAACAACCCAACCAAGGATTTCAGACCTTCCTGGGGACCTGAGGGTAGGGAGAGGCAGGGAGAGGCTTCGAAGGGTCCTGTAATGCACCTATCACCGAATGGTATCTGCAGAGAACTTTGATACACGACTTTTCTTCAAGTGCATACAGATGCTGTTGTCATTAATAAAACCCACATTCACTAAAAGTGATTGCATTTGGGGTATTTTCTCACACACGCTTACTGAGCAGAGAGACAGTACAAACATGGCGGCCATCACCTCAGCTCAGTTTCCTCGGTGAAAACAAAAGCACTGGAGAAAGAGTATCTTTGCTAAAGCCTTATGGAGGGCCAGGGGAGGGTGCAATTGAGGGTAGAAAGCTGGAAGGGAAGGAAAAGTAAGGTCGGAAAGGAGAGAAAGCAGAAACAAGGTGACATGTTAATGACGGAGCGGTCACCACCTCACAAGAAGTTGCTGCTGGCTACTGGGTCACCAGGACAAGCATGTACGGAACCCACCATGGCTCAGAACAGTTTCCCCATCTTCTGCCTCCCCCTGGCCGAGGTTCACCCATGGAAATTCCCTGCACTTCTGGGGGTATCAGCCAGTCTCTACGGAGAGCTCCTGGAGGGGCCCACCCTCCAGCACCCCGCCTTAGCTGAGTCCTGGCACAGTAGGACAAGCCAGGGCTTCTGTGGGAGGAGTTGAGTCAGGCGTGGGTGCCGACGCTGCTGGGCTCCAGGACAGCAGGAGCTATGGAAGCTGAGCTGCAGGCTCTGCCCCGGGGGAATGAGGCGGCAGGAAGAGCAGCCTAGGGCCCAAGAGGCAGGCAGGCAAGCCATTCTGGGGAGATGCATAATCTGGGTCCCCTCCACCTGTCTGTGCGCAACTTATATTATTTTTTTTTGTTACTGAACATGGTTCTTAAATACTATGTGCACCTTCATATACACATCAACATATAAATATGAAAAAGAAAACTCTGGAAAGTTGTTATATCAAAATGTTAACAGTGGTTATCACCGGAGTATGAATATCCTTTATTTATTTTCCTTTTTGTTCATCTGCATTTTACACATATAACGAAATAATAAACTGTTTGAAAAGAAAAAATAGGTCCTCACATAAAGAGATGTTGGGAATCACAGGCCTGAGCTTGTGAGTCATGAAGGAATCAGCATTTCTATATCCTCTTTCCAATTGTGACTTCATCCTTTTCTTTGCCTCTCCTCCCCATTTATAAACAAAAGGCTCCAGTACTTCATTAGGGAGCCTTGCTCAGTGGCAGAGACGAGTTTTTGCAGTAAAAGACCTGAGTGTGAACTGCATATCTGCCAACTCTTGACCACATGATCTCAACAAATCCAGACCTCAGTTTCCTCATCTGTAAATTGGGGGTGATAAAGAACGAGCCCTGTAGAATTATTCTGAGCCAGGATCATAATCTACACCAATCTGGCCTGGAAGCAACAACGTACTGCCGACACATTAGATAGCATCTTAAAGTAGCAAGGAAGATCAGAAGTTTGAGATGCGGGAGAATACAGATTTGGGACATGGGAGGATTTTTAGATTCATAATCAGACTGAGGAGCAGTAAGAACAGATTTCCTTCCCCTGCCTTGATCCCAGGATGACGAGAACTGCCTAAGACCTCAGCTCTGATCACCTTCTGCCAAGAACTTCACCTGAACTCTCGCAACTCTACCCACGGCTAGGCACCGAAAATATTCTTAAGGGTTCACCAAGGTTTAAGAAGGCCTTCAAAGACTCACTGAATTCTGGAACTAGAAGGGGCTACAGCTTAAAATGTCACATTTCATAGATAAGAAGACCAGAGGTCAGCCATCTGCATAGCACCAAGTACCCAAGGTCACATATCCGCTTGTGGCAGAGCCGTCTTTTGTCATCATAAAATAGACAGCCTCCACCTGAGTGTCTGTAACGTGCTTGGCATGTACTACACACCTGGCATAGTTGGTCTCATCTTTTTTTTTTTATTTTTTTAACTCTAACCCCACCCAACATGGGGCTCACGACCTCAAGCTCAAGAGTCGCATGCTCTACCAACTGAGCCAGCCAGGTGCCCCTCATTTTCATTTTTAAAACAACTCTACGACATGAACATCAATAACCTCTTCTCAGAGAGGAAAACGGAGACTCAGAAAGCTTCAGCAATTTGCCTGAGGTTGCACAACAGAGCTGACAAGAGGCCACCCGACCCCCTGTTCTTCACCCGTTAGACTCCTCCTCCCACGAATCCGCAAGTCCCTGTCTAATGTGCCGCTAGGCCACCAGGGGCCTGGGAGATGTAACAACCACCTTCCACCTAGAATGCCCTACATCTATGAGACCTTACCTCGTTTCCAGCATAAATCAGACCTGGGGCATCTAGAGGTGAGTAGTATGGAGAGAGTTGTTCATAGTCGGAGGAGTTCAGTGTTTTGTTTTTAAGAGTAACTCTTCTTTTCTTTTCTCCCAAAATCCAGCCAAGGGACAACAGCTGAATACTCATTTCTGGGCACATCAGTTTGGTTTCCTTCTGGTCTTCCCTGAATTTAATTTTCACAGCTTTCCCCTCCTGCCTTTGGCTCTGGATAAAGTGACATTGCATATTTGCTTTTATATTGATTTGGGAAATTTTGTGGCTTTTCTTTTGACAAAATAATAATAACAATAATAATAAAGTTTCATGTGTAACCAAAAGAGGGTTTTCTTTTTATGTGCGCACATGCCTCAGCAGTGAGCAAAATGGAGAATGCTATTTCAGAAACTTAAAATAAAACTAAAGCACATATGTTCTGTAAAAAGCGTTGTTTGACAAGATCAAGTTACCTCAGGAGAGAGAATTGATTTCACTAACCGTGCCTCTCTTGAACATCTGAATCTCCCCCATGACTCTGGCAGAGAAGGTGGGGTTGCAAGAGGTTAAACCCCACCCAGGTGCATCTGGGTAATTACCCTCTGGACACTTACTAAAGAGCTGACACGGCAATGCTTAACCTTGGGCAGGCACAAGAGGGGTTAAGGGAACTGACACAGCTGGATTTGCATTTAAGAGAAATCCAGGGAACAGGCTTGAATGTCCGCAAGCTGTGTGAGATCCTTGGAAAGGTCACTCAAGGCATACATGAAATGTCTTTTACAAACACATGCACGCACACACACACACACACAAATCCTGATAGCACATGTGCTCCTGAGATGAAACCATATGTTTCCAAAATGATCCTGGCTCTCTACAAAAGAGGACACAGGAGGAGTGATCACTCCTGCAATCAATACTAAAGAGGAGGTCTCAGGTTATCAGGACCTGTATCTACGGGGCTGAGCACATGTAGGAACAGGCAATTTACTCTGAAATGTGCATAGAGGTGGACGGATTTTCATCACCAGTTTGTTTTGGTTAGTGATCTAGAAAAAGGCCTGGAAGCAATCCCATTTGCCAAGATCTGTTCTTCTCCATATTACAAGGGTGTTGTATTTTACCTGTGTTTGGAAAAGATCTGCAGGAAAAGACAACAAGAATCCAGATTCTCAAAGGGCATTCTAAATGGGAACGTTTGATTACATTTGGCTAACTGATAATAACTATAATATTCTCTTACCTACATAGTCCCAATATTGTCAAATGCATTATTTTAATCTTAGTAACTTAAATAACAGTAGCTTGAGGAATTGCACTTCAAGTTATGGCAAAATTTGCTCATTTTTCTTGTGAGACCATTTGGCTGTACCTGTAGTTTCTGAATCCAGTTCCTTTTTTTCTAATTTTATTTATTTATTTATTTATTTATTTATTTATTTATTTATTTATTTATGGGGAGATTAAGAATATTGTTTGATCCAATAATTCTTTTTTCCTTTTTTCTAATTTTAAATTATACTGTCATCTTCACCCTCTTCCTCCCAAGTACAATCGAGGTCAAGCCAGGATATCAACATTAGGAGTTTTTCCACGATGTTGCAAATCAATTATCACATACCTTTTGCCATAACCCAAATAACAAATCATAGACCTCTTTCAACAGCTTTTTCTATTTTCAGCTTGACTAGTATTTTCATTTTTTTTACTTTTAGATCTACCTCCCCTTTTATACACTATATGTCAATTAATATGAAATCATATACACTGTCTCATTACCATTAGCATTAGAAAGAAGATGATTAGTTTTTTCCATATAGAGAGGAATTTTTAAAATATCAAATATTCATGACTTCAAGAGCTTTATACGCCCCATGCCCTACAACTATTCTCATTATCCATTCATTAAAAAAATGTGCTTTCTTCCTCTGGAACTCCTTGAAGTTAAGAAGATTCTGGCTCTAACACAGGATTGCAATTCTTTTCACCTTTATTATCCATACTTCCCCAATCTTGGCCATAAAAGTCATGTACATTTATTAAAGAAAATTTTGAAAATCTAGAAAGCCATAAAGAAGAATATTAAAGTAAATCATAATCTCACCACCTAATTTTAAAATGTTAATACCTCGGTGCATGAAGGTCGATGGTGAGGCAGAGCATTTGAAAAAACGTTTTCAACTTAAAAAATAACAATTTTTAAAGTTTCAAAATTTTAAATCCCTGAGTATGCATTTAAAACCAATAAAGAGTTTCTTTCTATAGGACTTGTAGAATCTAGCAGTTGGAAATGGTTTTAAAGACACCTAGATCAACCATACCCCTGGAACCCAGAGGTTAAGGATTTGTTGGTTGTGAATGGCACCATTCACCGGTGCTCCTGACCTGCCCTCTGCTCTTCTCTGTACCGCAACAGACTCTCCTCCACTGTTCTTTTGTCTCCAGAGACAAGGTGGCTGAGTGGGTGACATAAGATAGGGCCCAACAAGGGGAGGCTGAGGAGCTACAATAATCAGGGGCTAAGACAGTGGGCTGCCATGAGATCCCAAGAGCTGGTTAAGGCCTCCAAGAGCTGGTTAAAGGCCATGTTGTAGTTTGCTCCTGCTCCCATAACAAAGTACCACAGACTGGGGGGCTGAAACAACAGAAACTTATTTTCTCACATTTCTGGAGGCTAAAAGCCTCGATCAAGGTGTCTAGATCAAGTTTTGTTCCTTCCAAGACCTCTTTCCTTGGCTTGCAGATGGCTGTCTTCTCTCTGTATCTTCAGTTGGTCCTTTCTCTGTGCATGTCTTTGTCCCAATCTCCTCTTCTTATAAGGACACCAGTCATATTGGCTTAGGAACCTCCCTAATGACCTCGTTTTAATTTAATTTCCTCTTCAAAGGTCCTACCTTCAAGTGTAGTCATATTAGGAGGTACTTGGGGTCAGGACTTCGAAATATGAATTTTGAGAGGGGACAAGAAGTCAGCCTATAACAGGCTGGTTTAAGTTTGCTGTTAGTCTGGGTAAATTTTAGGATTTGGGATTAAATGAACGGGAAGTCTGCACACAAGCTGGCAAAGGAAACAACTCCTAGGTCTGAGAAGCACAAGGCTGCCTCGTGTTCTTCTGAAATCTTAGATCCTGAGGAAAAGAGCAGGGGACTGTGAGTCAAAAGCATGACTATTGCCAACTCTAACTACTACCTGACTATGAACCTTTGGTAAGTCTCCTTACTTCCTTAGGCCTCAGTTTCCTCTTCTATGACATGTGATAGTGTCAGTTTAAAACAAATCGCTAGCCAATCTCTAAATTCTCTCTGAACCCCATAAACCAAGAAAAGCACACAACACTCAGGTTTAGCTTCCTGCACTATCCTATCATGCTCCTTCCCAAAGATTCACATTCTTCAGCTGGACATTCATCCCCTCTGCCAGGAGCTCCCCTAAATGGATGTCCCTCACCTTGGTTCCCTTCTCTGCCGTCCAACTAGTCTACCAGCTATTCCCCTCCTCTCCTCTATCTATATCCAGAGAAAACCCTCCCTTCTCTGTCATATCACCCATTCTGAAGACTCTGCTCAAATGCAGCGTCCTTCATAAGATCTTCCCTAAGCAGATGTGGGTTTTCCCTGCCTTGTTTAGGTGTGCCCCTCTTACAGTACATTTGTCATTCTCCCTAGCCCCACCATTATTTCATTTCTTAATACTATCCACACAGACCCTCAAGTGCAAAAGAGAGCTGTAGTATATGACCTTTTGTAAGTAGGAAAAATGAGAAAATATACATATACCTGCACATTGGTACAAACAGCACAGGAAATCAAAAACTAATGAGATTGATTGTCTGTAGGGGTACGATGAGTCAGAAGGAAATGGAAGTGTTGGGAGGGTGGGAATGGGGTAGAAAGATGGTGAGGAGGGACGTTTCTTTGAGTATCCCTGTCTATATAGTTCTGACTTTTAAAACCACATTAATGTTTTACACATAAACACATAAGTAAATAAAGGCAATCAAGATGGGGGGGAACCTAAAATGGAATACAAACTAAACAAATGAACCCAATTAAAATATAAATGAATGAAGAGGGGGCTAGAAAAGGAAAAGTAATCTTGGCATCCAACTCTGACTTCAGTCAAAGAACATACACTGTTGCCTGGATCTGGTTGATAACTGGACCTGTGAAGATTTAATAAAGGAAAGGGGAGGAGGGTGCATTAAAAAAAAAAAAAGTCAACTAACCATTGATTTAGTTCATTTATTTCATAGTTGATATGACAGAGATTGTTAGATTTCTACCCAATATCCAAGCTCCCTTTTCCCCTTTCATAACAGACCCCTGACTTTATTGAGGGCAACAAGGTGCTACAGTGAACATCTTTTTCCAGCCTCCCCTTCAGCTGAGGGTGGTCACGGGACATGGTTTGACCAATGAGATGAACTTGGAAGTACAGAGGTAGAGGGTGTTGCTGAGCAAGCTCTTTAGAGGGAGCTGACTCCGCCTGTGCCTACACTTTTGCCTGCCCCCTTCTTCCCATGAAGAACACGGACAGGAGGCAGGGGGTGAATCAGCCACCCTATGACCACAAGATGACAAGCATACACACAAGGATGATTGAAGGGACAGAAAAAAAGTGTATCTGGGTCCCCAAAACACTGCAGAATAGAAATGTCAGTTTTCTACTGCTTATCTTGCCTTTTCATTACCTGAGAAAATTAAATAATGTGTTTCTCCACTTTTTAAGCCAGTAAAAGGTCTCTGTAACACACAGCTGAATACTGATTCTGACACAGCTGAGGCTCGTGACAGCAAGATTTAGAATCCACACCTCTTGACTCCCAGTTCAGGGGACTTCTAACTACACATGCTACTTACAAGTAATCCCTAAACTTCTGTTATATATCCAGCACTGCATAGAGATGGCCTTCCTATTTATTAAAAAAAAAAAAAAAAAGTCTATATTACTGCATACTCAAGTCTGATTAAACTGGGATTGGAGAGTTTCCTTGGCTCCTGTTGATTCTATTAATTCATATGCAACTCCATAAATTACATTGAAAACTTTGCATATCACAAGTCTTCCTTCTTTTCCTTTCAACTAGGTAATAGAGAATGTAAGCTGAGGATAAGCTCGTCTCCTACATCTACAGACTCAGACTGCATATATTTAGAAAAGCCTTGAAGGCTAATCCTTGAAAGCGTAACTTGACTATACCATGGTCTGGATGTTTTAGCAACAAGACACCACGCCATAAAGAGGTCCTTACATATTCCCACCTTCACACTTATCTTCCTTCTCTGTACCTTACCTCAGCATTTAGAACACTGTGTTGCAATTCTTTGGTATTTATCTGTCATCCTCACTAGATTGCTAGCTTCTTGAGGGCAGGACGTTAGGCCTCGTATATCCACTAGCTAGTATGCTAGTTCTTCATCTCAAGAGAACTATCTTCATTAATCAATGGATGGAGAAGTGTGTGTGATACTTACAGAAGGAATTATTCGGGACCTCAGAGAAGCAAAATACAGAATGAGAAAGATGAATTTTGTGCCCCTCAGAAAACAAAATTAATAAAAAGAGCTTTGACTCCAACATCAGGAAAGTGTATTTTGGAGCTTTTTTGGAATTAAAAATTGTATTTGGAATCAGACTCTGTTCATTGATTTAGGAGAACATCTTCTCACTAAAATAATTTAAAGACATCTTAGAATTTAAAAAGTGGAGTAATTTTTACGGAGTCCACTTGGCTAGTGAGAAACTGCACGCGCATCCAAGAGTGCCGCCTGTCCGTCGGCACACTGCTGTTCCCTTCTCTAGTACAGCTACCAACCCGGGATACTGGCTTTGGAACGGAGTAACATCAGGGTCAGTGGGAGCCAGCCAACAAGATCCGAGGCCAAAGGCAAAGCGGCTGTGTTACAACTTCTGCAGACCCGTAGGCAATCCTTGCTGGAATCAAGGCATACAACGGCAAGTGCGTAACTCACACGTCAGGAGTGCGTGGCCATTGTTCCCCAAACCAGGAGGAGCCTTTGCTCCTTCGTCAAGCCAGGCTTCTCAACACCCCCTCACCTGGTTTGATATTGAAAACCAAGAGTAACAGTTTATGGTTTTAGCAATTTTATAGCAGTATCAAAACTGCTTTCTTCAATCCTACATGTAGAAATTAGAAGGATTTTGTAAAATCCAAGCAAACAGAAGAAAATGTGTATATAGAGGACAAAAAACAAACAATTCCCTTCCTCCTCTCGGTGGTAAGTTCACTGTTAGACCCCGGTCATGCAAGTGCAACTTGGTTTCCCGGTGCCAACGTGACCCATATCTGTTGAGTGCCCCTTAGGACTCACGACTCCATCCTTGACAGAAGGATCGCAGCATTGTCGGAAGGGGGCTTGGGTTGAAGGCGCTCAACAATCTGGACTGATGCCAAGCACCATGAACATGAACCTGAGCCCTTCCGGGCCTCAGTTCCCTCATCTGTAAAACAGGCATATTCATATCACCTTTGAAGAACTGCTGCAGACCTGGTGTGCAAGCGCTTGGTAAAATGTACGGCAAATGTGGGAGGCACCAAGGGGGAAAGTCGTTAAAGGCACAGAAGGACACAAATGGCAATGACTCCAGGGTGCGTGGATGGCAAGGCTGCCACTTACAGCGCTGGGTTTGTGGCTGGGGACTCTGCGAGGCGTCTGAGCACCACATACCCAGGCCTGTGTGTGAAGCTGCCATCAATCAAATCACCGAACAACTTCTGAATGTGCATCTTGTGGAGAAACGCAACAAGCCAGAAGCGAGAGAGGCTGATTAGAGAAACAAAGGGAACACGGGATTCTCAGGCCCTCGGAGGGCACCAGGTCCACACCCCAGACCTGCCCATAGCAGCCTGACCTGGGGAAAAGTGTGCTGGAAGGAGCAGGTCACGTGTGACTGAGTGCTGGCCCCTCCTGGTGCTTCTCCGTGGGTGGCAGGGGTACTTTATGTACTGTTTCCATAGAGAAGCACAAACCTTCCGGGAGATTTATGAATTTAATTTCTCCATCAGAGGACAGGGAGATATTTTTGTCCTGTATTAGGGTGGGCAGATCACAAAGTCACAGGAGTTAGGCAGAGGGACCAGGAAGGGCTGAAACCCAAGTGAAAGACTGCTCTGGGAAGCCTTCCCTGGCCTCCTCGCAGGGGAAACCCTCCTCTTTATGAGGACCCACAAAACTTACCTCTCAGGAACCTCCTGTGTTCTCTCTCTCTCTTTCTCCTCCCCCCCTTCCTTCTCTCCCTCTCACAGTTTCTGTCTCCCTCCTTCTCCCACTCACTCCAGCACCATCTCCCTCTCCTTCCTCTCTCATTCAGTCCCTCCTTTCTTCTCTCTCCTTCTTTCTGTCCTTCCTTCCTTCCCTTCCTTCCTTTCCTTCATGGCTTCCTTCTCCTCCTCCCCTCTTTCTCTCTTCTCTACCTTTGTCTTTCTCTTTTCTTTTTTTCTTTTTTGAAATTTTATTGAGGGGCACCTGGGTGGTTAAGTGTCTGACTCTTGGTTTCATCTCAGGTCATGATTTCAGAGTCCTGGGATTGAGCCCTGCGTCAGGCTCTGCACTCAGTGGGGAGTCTGCTTGAGATTCTCTCTCTCCCTCTCCCACTGCCCGCTGCCCCTCTGCCCCCCTCTCTAAAATGAATAAATAAAATCTTTTTTATTTATGTTTTTATTTTTTATTATGTTCAATTAGCCAACATATAGTACATCATTAGTTTTTGATGTAGTGTTCAACGGTTCATTAGTTGCGTATAATACCCAGTGCTCATCAAAAATATATAAAAAAATAAAAAGATTGTAAAAGATCCAAAAATAAAATAAATAAAATAAAAATAAAAATAAAATAAATAAAATCTTTAAAAGAATACCTTCCATATAGCACAAGTTCCCATATTTGGCATCCTTTACTGTAGCGAACAGTTTCTTATTCTTCTATTCTTTCCCCTTTTTTATTCTTTCAACAACAACAACAAAAATTAGGCATCTATTATGGTGCTAGGTACCCAACAGAAAAACTATTTCTTTATTTCAACTCAGAAAACATTTACTGAACTGTTAGAATATGCCAAGAACTGTGAATATTTGAATAAGATACAGCCTTTGCCCCCAAGGAGCTCACAGGTTGTGGGCGACCCACATGTGAACAAAAAATAAATGGCATTTGGTCTACGAGGCAGTCATGGCCAGCAGCCCGAAGAGTCATGTGACTCTTTCAAAATGGAAACTTACTTCTGGGAAGTAGCCAGCAAGGATCTACATGTCTTGGGGCGCCTGGGTGGCTCAGGCGTTAAGCATCTGCCTTCAGCTCAGGTCATGATCCCAGCGTCCTGGGATCGAGCCCCGCATCGGGCTCCCTGCTCAGCAGGAAGCCTGCTTCTCCCTCTCACACTCTCCCTGCTTGTGTTCCCTCTCTCCCTGTGTCTTTCTCTGTCAAATAAATAAAATCTTAAAAAAAAAAAAAATCTACATGTCTTGCCCCAATCCCACCCCAGTTGTCTAAATGTGGTCAGATAACAAAGTGAGCTCTGGCCAAAAACACCCTCTTTGTAACATTCCACATTCTCCCTCTCCCCTATCTGGAGATTGACATTAAGATAACCACAGAAGCCACAGGTTAAGGATGGTAGAATCCACATCAGCCTGTGTCCCTGAATGACCGTGTGGAGCAGAGTCACCTAATCAACTGCAAATTGGTCTTTGCAAGAGCAAGAAATAAAATTTTATTGTATTAAGCCCCTGGGTTTTCAAGGATTATCAGTTATGACAGCTGTGTATTATCTTAACAAATATATCGGGGCACCTGGGTGGCTCAGTTGGTTAAGTGTCTGCCTTCGGCTCAGGTCATGATCCCAGGGTCCTGGGATTGAGCCCCACATTGGGCTCCCTGCTCAGTGGGAGGCCTGCTTCTCCCTCTCCTACTCCCCCTGCTTGTGTTCCCTCTCTCGCTGTGTCTCTCTCTGTCAAATAAATAAATAAAATCTTTAAAAAAAAAAAAAAACAAATATAATGTGATAGTTCATTTGACAAATATTTTTTAATATTATATTACATATTATATACCAGATACTATTCTAAGGATATATATCAGTGAACAAAAGAGACAAAGATCTCTACCCTCCTGGAGCTAAAATTCTATTGCATACCTAGCACCATAATAGATGCTCAAAAAATATATATTAAAGGTGTAACTCCAAGACTCACTGAGCTTACACTTTAGAAAAAAGAGTGGGGGAACTGAAGAATAAGTAAACAAACCAAAAACCTGATTAAAAATAGTGAGTGACTTAATCTAGAGTAAGAACTTTCAGAATGTAGCCTGAATTTCACCAAGTACACAAGCCTCTCTAGAAAAGCCTCTCTCCCCCTTTGCCCTGCCCTCTGCCCCTAAGCCCCAGATAGAGAGTTGTCTCATGGCAGAGACTCTCTCATTTGTGTGGATATCATCAAGACCTGAACAATGTCAAGCATGTCATAAGCACTCAATAAATGTTGAATAAAACCTGGTCTTATGCTTTAAGATTTATATATGTTATGCATATCCTTTTATTTTATCAAAAGATATCTTACATTTTTTTAAATAGTACAAAATCAATTTAAACTATTAAAACAATAGGCTTGCCAGAGAGAGCAGCTCTACCCAGGGGATGAGTTAAGCAGCATCACAGATGGACACATGAAAGGTCCAAAGGGCAGGACCAATAGTGAGTTCAGAGAAAGGCAAAATCCTGAGAGCTGAAGTAGCCAGGAAAATTTTACAGAAAATACCATTAACAATAACGGCTCGCCTATTTATGACACTGTAGAGCTTACAAAGCATTTTCACACATATTACTTCATTTGACACATTTAATAGCTCTCTGGAGTAGTTATTATTAACCTCAAAGAGATTAAGGGATTTGCCTAAGCTCAACAGCTATTAATTGGGAGTCAGAACTCGAACTCTCATCCTTTTTTCTGCATCTGGAATAAGGTTCCCAGGTGAGGTGGGAATATGCAAGGCATACTTAAGGGGCTTTGCAGAGGACAGCCTCCCTGGAGCAGAGGGTTAAATGTGTTCACACACCACTCAACATTTCCAGGGACTGACTCACCTCTCCTTATAGAGAGATCACACTCAGGCTGTCTCATAAAGGAACTATGAACTAGTCAGTTTTTCCTCAGTGTCCTGCCAATCAGTTTTGGTGCTTCACCAACATCATCATCCTATGCTGCTTACATTATTAGGAAACAGAATCCACCCCACTGGTTAGATGAGGAAGGAACACATAAGTTTAACAAGTCAATTTAAAATGAAGGGGAAGAGGCGTCTCGGTGGCTCAGTCGGTTAAGTGTCTGCCTTCGGCTCAGGTCATGCTCCCAGGGTCCTGGGATTGAGCCCCGCATCGGGCTCCCTGCTCGGTGGAGAGCCTGCTTCTCCCCCTCCCTCTGCCTGCTGCCTACTTGTGCTATCTCTCTATCAAATAAATAAAATCTTTAAAAAATAAATAAAAATTTAAAAAAAATAAAATGAAGGGGAAGCGGGAGAAAGCATTCTTTAGTGCCCACCAAGTGTTAAGGAAAAATTTCAGAGTAAAGGAGGGGCCTAGTATACACTGGAGGTTTCAGATAGCACGAAGTTCAAGTTATTGAAGAGAAAATTATACAATATTAGAGGGTTCGTGCTTGTATTTCCAGAAATGCCACCACAATCCAAGCAAAGCCCCGGTGATCCAGGTGCCAAAGACCTCACATAAAAATTCCACCTGCTATCAAAATGACTTCACATGTGTTGTTTATTTGTTATGTTTCTTTTAATAATATGGTAGAAGTTATTGAGTGAATGTGACACAATATGAAGCCTGTTTAAGAGGAGGCACACTGTGAATAAAGACTTCAAAAATTCAATCCATCTAGTACACTGTAGATGGAAGCATGCATCATGCATCATGTAGGAGGTTGGATACCATGACCTCTCAGTCCATCTAGTGACCTTGTGATCATCTGTACTGAACAGAGACCATCCAGGACCCAGAGGATGCCATCTCTAATACATGTCTGGGTATTACTTTCTGAGCAGAAAACACACCCAGTATCAAAGAAAATTAAAAAGGTAAAAGAGAAAGAAAAACATAATATATCTAGAATCAAGATGAAGAGAATAAAAGTTCTAAAAACTTTCCAACAGTGTTCAAAAGAACAAGTGTATTTACTAGCTGATGACGTGCTCAGGACCAACGATTTCAACTCTCTTGAGTTTTGGACCGCTTATGGCAAAATAAGAGAGAGAAGACACTGACAGAACACCTCAAAGTGTTCTGTCAGCTCAAATAGTCTGTGATTCAGTGACTTCAAGAAGATGCTAACGGTGCACTGGCTGCCTTATCAAGATGAGTGGATACCAGTTCTCGATCGTCACTCTTTCTATCTGGAAGCCTCCACATGCCAGAATCTCAGGCCGACTCCATCCTGCCTCAACTTCAAACTCCAACATGACAAACAGAGGTGGTCCTCTTCCTCATTTCTAATCATCTTTTTAAGGAGACCGAGATACAGGGCTTATTTTCTTGAGTGGGTGGTGGGTAATCAGCCTTTACCCAAAGTTTCTAGTCCAGAAATGTAGCTAACTTTACAAGACAATATCCCACTACCAAACCAGAAACAACGAAGAAAAATGTGGATAACTCTTATTTGAGTTTCCAAATCCAAGTAATAGGCCTGTGTCCAAAGAAGAACATGAACATATTGCAAGAATGCAACACTCTGTTAACTCTGTCCAAGGCTCTTCATCAGCCAACCACCACGGTGTTGGTTGCTATCTCTACCTTCAGGGATTACGACATTTTATCTAAAATGCTTTATAACTTTCCCCCAACTCTGGTCAAATCATATATTTACATAATATACAATCATGCCATGAGAATTTTCAGTGTTATGTGTCCTCCAAACATGTTTTATAAAAGGTATTCGAAGCTGACTTAAATAATGTGACCTAAAAGCTCCTGTAATTCATGTCCAAGAATTCTCTGGAGCAAGGGAAAATAAGTACTGTAGGATTTCCCACACTCCCATCAAAGATTTGAAGGACCTCAGTCTACTTGGCAAAATAAAGAAAATACATTTAAGATGTAATGACTCTTGCCAGAGAAAGGGTTTTGACCTTCTGGCCAAGCAGATTCCAACCTAATGGCCAAATCAAATGAAAACCAGCTTTTATTCTACAATTTGTAGAATATTTGTAACTACCATTTCTGTCCTTCCCACTTTGCCAACTCATAGTCCATTGCCCTGAAGGAGGGATTATGCAGAGGGCAGTGGTTTCTGTGTATAAACAATGAAGAATCAGATCCTCTTTGCGCCTCCTTCTTTTTTTTTTTCTTTAACCCACGTAATCCAGAAATCTCCCCTGTGCTCTTGAGGCCCAATCCTGAGCATGCTAGGAATAAACATCAGGTTCACAAAAATCAATCACACTAATGTAAAACATATGTGATGTGTGAAGGGGGTGAGAGGCTATATGTATATGAATGAATGAGTGAATGAATGAGATCGGTTACTGCAGAGAGCAACACAATGACATCTACCGTCACCATCAAACTGCTTTCTCCTATATTATAAACTTGTAGAACACATCAGCCGACCCAGTTGGGATAGCACCACCCAAAGATTACCAATACTTCTGATGTCATTAATTGAGTGAAAAGATTGCTATTTCCTTCCTATCCCAGAAATGTTGAAGCCTATAAATCTAGCAAAGACCAAAAAAAAAAAAAAAAAAAAGTCTATATTCAGTCAGTAAAAAACAAAACAAAGACACCCACCAAACCCAAAAACTCTTGTCTAGACATCATGGAGATATATTTGAAATAAAATTGTCAAAAATCAGCCTCTTTTCTACTCAACCTGACATAGAAGCAGTCACAGACAAGTGAGTAATTATCCTCAAGGATAAATTTAATGCATGCTTTTTTCCCTTCTCTCAGCACCATCTTTATGGGTAAGCATAAACTTGAGAAATCCCCATCTCAGGGCAGCAGAATTTGAGAAATAAGGCCCAGAGCTGGGAACTCTGAGCCGCAAGCCTGTGACATCACTTTGGTAGCAGGAAGTACCGAAGTCTGAGGTTTCACGCCTCACTGCCCTCGCCACACAAAATCCTCCCGGTGACACTGTGCCCAGAAGATGTTTGCTGCCTAAACGCAGTCCATCGCTCCTCAAAGAAACACTCTTTCTGCGCCCACCATGCCCACTGCTGTTGAGGCAGGGAACTCGTACCCTCTGTGGCTGACGCCATAAAAATGAATTCATCTCGAAATACACGGCGCCGCTTTTTGCTTTCTTCTGCCAGTTGGTCCTTGGCAAAGGTACCTGATAAACCCCAACACATCCCGTTGCATAGCACCTGGGTGGAGAGGCAAGGACGGAGAGGGACCGTCCCTTTGGGAAACCAGACTTGCCACAAAGCTACTCTTTGTGCCTGCAGCTAGCGGTACCCCTGCCATCCCCTCGGCCACCCCCAGCGCCCTTTCTGGTTCTGTTCCTAGGAATCACAGGCTGCCTAACTGGAAGGGCCTCAAGGCCTACTCTCACCATTGTGCCCATGAGAAAACAAACGTTTAGAGAAATCTGGCAACTTGTCCAAGCTCACGGGGCTCATTAGTGGTGGAAGAGCTAGGCCAAGCCCAGGACTGCTGGTTCTAGTCCAGTAGAGACTTGCACAAGCACGGGTTTTATAGTAAGAAGAAGAATGCCGGGTTTCAGCCCTAGCGTGGCTGCTTGTTTGTTGGTGACGCTAGGGAAAAAACATCCCCTTATCTCTGCTTTGTCAGGCTTTCCTGTCTGCAAAAGAGATAATAAACACCAGTACAACTCAGTAAGTACATGTTCAACTCCGGTAATACACTTGAAGGTGCTTATAGAAAGGTAAAATGTTACAGCTTTTGGAACAAATCGTTCTTCATAAATCACACCAACTTTATTCCATTTGTTTCAAGACCCGTTAGGCCTCTGGGTCAAATGGGTTCTTACTCATCTTTTCAGGTTCAACCTGCTATCACTCCCCTCCAGCACCTCCCCTGCCCACCCAGATCTAGTGAGGGGCACAGGTGCCTCTGCATGCATCTATCTTGCCCTATATTATGATGATCTTTTGTGCCGTTTCCTCCATTTTATTGTGAGACTCTCAAGAAAATGGACTAGGTCTTAATCTTCTTTGCATTTTGAGCACCTAGCACAGTTCTTGGCCCCTAAAAAGTAAACTCAATTATTATTTTTTAAAATAATAAGAACAAAATCACTAAAGGGCCAGGTGACTCAAGACAAACTGAAGGTGACCACACCTTCTTCCTTTGACTTGCAAATCCTAGAATGAAACTCCTAGGCAACCACTCACCCCTACAAGTCTTCCTATGAGGTGCATCTCCAGGTGACCCACTTTGGCAGCTCTGAATACCTCCCACAAAGGACTCTACTACCACTCTCCTGTCACTATCACTGGGCTAGTAATAATCTTTTCAAGGTATTTTCACATATATTACTCTCTGACAGCCTCTGGGGTGTTCCTAACCCACCACACACACACACACACACGAAAGAACTATTTTTAACAGAGCCTGCATGATGCAAAAAAAATGGAAATCTTCATGTTATAAATGAGCACAGGAGAAGTTCCCACTAAACCAGAACTCGTGACTGCTGCAAATCTGAAGAACATTGAGATAATCAGCATTGTAGTGGGTTTGATTAACAGGAAGCAGTGTGACATACCATGCTTCCATATCTGACTCATGGTGGGGTCTGACCCCATACGAGGGGTCCTAGAGGTGTCTGTCCCCAAAGGTCATGATGAGCACTAAGCAGAAAATGTAGTTTTAAAATATCAGTCATGGTGATGAGAATAGTAATAAATGCTGCCATCTTTCAAGCTTTTTACTATATACCGTCTCTTTTGGAGGAAATGATACAGCATTTGCATTTGGAATAGTAGAAATACAGCACTCCGGTTGCTGAAACTATAGAAGGTAGAGAGACATTGTCAGTTAGAACCCAGACAACTTGTTCCCAAATGGACCATGCTGTCTCTCAATTTGTGTCTTTGTTAATGATTCCCTCCGCCTGGAATTCCTCCACCATCATTCTAACCCTCCATTTTCCTTCCCTTGCTTCTTTTTAGCAACGCCCCCCCCCCATCACCTCTGGGAAATCTTTCAGTACCTCCCACCTGGAATAAAGTACTCTTTCCCCTATGATTTATAATAAATCAAAAATTGCCTTGGGTTGTAGCCATCATTCTCTGTTAGAATCTCCCATTCAACTGTGAGCTTCCTGAGGGTAGGAAATTTATCTTTTTTCATCTTTTTATCCCCAGTATATATGAAGGAATTTTATACCTATTACTTCTAGCACAGAGTAGGTTTAAATAAATGTTAAATGAACAAATGAGTGGAATAGATAAAGAGTTCCCTTAACATAAGTAGGACAAATTGGCAAATTAATAAAAAGAAGAAATTGGTGAACAGGACTAGGAAAGTGACATTTTCCTATTTCCATAAGATATTCCAAGATCTTCAAAAAAAAAAAAAAAAAGAGCTTGAGAAGTATGTGTAACTTTTATTATTTGCTTGGTATGGATATTAAAAAGTGGATAAATGTTTACCTTTTTAATGGGCCAGTTAGAGACCATGTAATCTCCGTGAGTTCTTTCCCTAAAATGAAATTCCCTTAAGTAGGTCATGACAGGGAGATTTATCTCAGTGGTCAGGTCCTCTTGCAGTAGAACCAACTATAAAAATGTCCTTTTCTGGATGTGGTAAGCCAGGGTGGCTTGGGATGGTCTGCGAAAACACCATCGACACACCAACTCCTTAAAATCTTAAACATGACTAGACTTTCACGTGGTTTATTAGTGTCCTCCATGGATCTCAAGAGAGTTTAAAATGGGATCTAATACCACACTTACCCTACAAGACGAAAGCAAAATCTTCTTCTCAGGGTCGCTTCATTCACACACAATTAGAATACCACTGGTGTACTCCAATATCTGAACATTTATTTAAAAATCAACTACAAACACCAACAGAGTGCTACAAAAAGATATATGCAGAAATCTTTTAAATATTGAACTCCCATAGTACATTTTAAATAAAACTGAATTTGGAAACCTTTGGTTTATGCCAAGCTCTTCAGGGACATACTAACTCTATAAAGGTAGGTACCTATGAGAAAACAGCAATCTGAGGCACCCTCAGGAACATGCTAGGATACTCAAGGCCAGGTTTGCAGGCACTTTGTTCTTTCTTCAGGCTTCCCTGCATTGGGCCTTCTGGAAAGCACACAGGCGATGCAGTCAACCAGATCAGGGTTCAAATTCCAACTTACTTGCTTCCTAGATACATAAGTTGGGAACTCATGGAACCTCTCTGAGCATCCATTTCTCATCAGGAAAATGGAGTTAGTAATGCATATGGTAGCTAGTCTCCAAGGTGGCCCCAATGATCCTCATCTCCTGGTTTTCACACCCTTGTGTAGTACCCGCCCACCTTTTACTGTATAACCAGGTCTATCTCTGTGATCAATGTTGTACCACAGAAGTGATGGTATGTCACTTCTGAGAATAGGTTATAAAAGACTACGACTTCCATGTTGGGCATTTTCTCTCATTGCTCACTCTGGGAGAAGCCATGTTGTGAACCACCATATGCAGATGTCCACATGTAACTAAGTGAACCTGGAAACAGAACTTCCAGCACTGTCAAGGCTTCAGGGGTTGCAGACTCAGCCAACAGCTTAACGGCAATCTCATGAACCACTGAGCTAAGCCGCTCACAGATTCCTGATCCTCAGAAACTGTGTGAGATAATAAAAGTTTGTTGTTTCAACTGCTAAATTTTGGGGTCATGTTATGTTATATGTTGTGCAGTGATAGGTAACTAATACAACGTCTATTGAGCAGAGTTACACTGAGTTACTCTGAGGATCAGAAATAATATATGTCAAATGCTGAGCATATTCCACTCAAATGGTAGCTATGAAAATTAAAATTATGCTATTAATAATCATATCTCAATTAATTATTGTTTTATTCTTAATCATGCTATATTATAAAATAATAACAAATATAATTTTATGATAGATTCATCACAATGCTTTTCTACTGGGAAAGAAGCTAGCAGAATGGTCATCAATCTTAATGACAGATTTTTTTTTCGTATTTCCTGTTGTTAGCTCAAGGCTTAATTTTAGCACCAATAGTTCTAATTGGCAGATACCCAAGGATGTCAAGCATTCTGAGGCACTATAGAATTTTTCTATGTAAATATTTAAAAGGCAGTGGGGAAATAAAGGAAGATTATACTCTAACCAACAGATACTACCTTTAAAATAATAATGAGCTCTGCTTAGCTCTTACATCAGTTAATGAGAGTCTTCCATGCATAGATCTGTTCCAGGTTAAAGCCCTGGACACAGAGGCTCCTGACTTTGAATTATGACTAACCACTCTAGGGCCTTAAGCAAATTAGTTCACCTCTTTGAGCTTCAGTTTTGCCATGTGTAAAATAGGAAAACTGGTACTTAATTAAGGGTGTTGTTTTGAGGACTAAAGAAATAATGGAGTGAAGTGTTTAGAAGAGTGACCGGCACATAGTAAGTGGTCAATAATTGTGTGCTATTTTTCTTCCCATGTTCTGCTATGTGGTAGGAATTATTATCATTATACTCATTAAGGCCCAGCATGTCAAAGGATTTGCTCAAGGTAAAGAGGAAAAGCTGCCCTTAACTCCAGCGTTCTGATATTTGAAGGCACAGTCTTGATTAAATTTTATTCTTCTTGGATTTACACAAGTTGCAGGGAATACGTGTTTTTCAAAATGGCACTGTGTACAGTCTATGGTGATAGACATCAGAAGGTGATTACCTGGGTCAGGTGGAAGGAGTAGGGATGGGAGATAGGATTAACTGGGAAAACGAGCACAAGGGAACTTTCTGGAATGATGAAAACATTCTGTAATTTGCTTTAGGTAGTGGTTTCACAAGTGGTCACAACTGTTAAAACAGATGGAACTGAACACTTAAAACCTGTCTACATTAATTACGCCTCAATAAAAATGATGAAAAATAAACATAAAAACAAAAAAACAAAAAAAAAGTACTGTACATATTCAAAGTTTCAGTCCCGTCATGACCTCAAGCCCACTCTCTTCTTCCTCCCTCCATGTACTCTTCATGAAAGAAAAGATAGGAACTCAAGAGTGGACAGACATAGCATGCCACCCCTACCTCCCCAAAAATCCCTAAACCAAGCAGGAAACAATAGGGCAAAGGAAGGTGAGCTCCTCAATGGGCCCTCAGACAAACTCCTCTCTCTCCCTCAGAGGTGGTCTTGTGCCCAGTCTCCAGGGACATGCTAGAGACAGAAGGCCTCAGTCTCCTGGACTGCCAATCTAGCCCCTCAAACAAACAGGAAATTCATTTGGGAGGAGGAGGGAGAGCGGAAGGGTCAGGATCCTTCCATCCTTCTTTAAACAGAGTAGAAAAACATCATACATCCAGGTAACTCTAATAATTCAAAGTTGCTCAAACTTCAACTCCGGCTCCCATCCCACCTGATTGGTGGTAACACAGCAGGGCTTAGGGGTAGCTCAGGATTCCAGATTTCGGCTGGATCTGTACTAGTGTGGAGGTGAGTGGTTGAGTATGTGGGGGGTTTTCCTAATATTTGAGATAAAAGTCTTTTTTGGAGAAGAAAGAAATATGAACCTTAGAAGGAAAACATTTCCCTTCTCTAAATCTAAGAGAAAATGGTGCAGCAGCTGACTTTCCACAGAAGACTCAGAGACCTCTCTACCGTCCAGGTTCATGTGTGCCGTGTGTGGAGATTCGGTGGTCTGCTAGGTTTACTCACCAGCTACGTGACTCATTCTTGTCAAACCCTTGCCTCAGCAGAATTACAAATTACTGTGTGTCTTAGACCCTCCCAGATTCTTAGCATGAAGTGAAAACAATATGTCTATACATATCCATAATGCCAAGGCCCAAGAGCTAGATGTAAAGCCCTGGACACAGAGGCTCCCGAGTATGTTGTTTTGAGGACTAGCAGGAACCCCAGAAACCATTCACCTCAACCACCTCATTTTCCAAAAGAAAGTGTATCTATCCCATAAAGAGATGTGCTTTCTAACACAGAGGATGGTTCACACCCAGAGGGATCAAGTCTGCTTTTGCACTGATTCTATACCCGTGAGCATCACCAGGCATCTATTCCGGGGAGGAAAATGTTTTCAGGTGGCAAACAAACAGGCTGGAGATGCTAAAGAAAGAGACAAGGAGAGGGAACTGGGATCTCTCCAAGATGACATCCCTCTGTTACATGACAACACCCTAAAATGCTGCTTTCTCTCCTCTTTTCCCCACTGCTCTCAGTAGCCCCTCTCCAGGGCATAGTATCTGTGGGCACATTTGTCTTCACCTCTGGAAAGAAACTCCTTCAAAGCAAGAGTCATGCCCAGAACCATTACTGGTCCCCCAAAGCCCCAGACACTGCCGATACCTGCTGTCGATCAACTGAATAATGCTCACCCCCTCCATGGCCCAATTTAGACAAAGCCATGAAAGGAAAAGTCCCAGCCTTCAGAATTTCTTCTCCTCCAAATCCCTTCTTGTCGGCTGCCTCCACGTGGTACCTGGCACTTCCAACCCAGGTGCCTGGCTCCCCTTCTGAGGATAGTCAAAACCACTATCTCCCGTTAACAACGATGCTACCATTTCTGGATCTTGGGTCATCACTAAAACAAGAGGTCTGTCCCACTCCTCAGCACGCTATTTGAATACAGCTTTTTGCCAACCATCGTCATCATCATCATATGGGTTTTACTCTATTCTACCACACTTTTAAAATGTTTTAAAAGTATTAACTCATTAAACTCTTGCAATAACCCTAGGAGTTAAATATTATTAATTTTCCCACTTTCCAGGGTGGAAAACTGAGGCAATTAAGCAACTTGTCCAAGGTTAGTCACTGGGTAAGTGGCAGAGCTTGGTTTCCAGTGCAGGTAGTCTGGCTTGAGAGCCCACCTCATGGTCACTACTATGCTATAGTATCTCTCCAGATTACCTTTGTGTCTTTTCCTTCCCTCTCTCCAAAAGTCAGTGAGGCACTTCCCCCTCCAAGTTCCCATATTTGTCAGCACTTTCCACACTGAGTAAAAACTGTCTTTGTAAATGCCTATCTTCTTTCCTGGACTACAAGTTGCTTGTGGAGACAGACTTTATTCATCTCTGTCACAGTTCAATAAATATTTGCTGAATCTGAATAAATAAATAAATAAATGAGTATGTCCATTTCAAAGGGGGCAATGCTTTAACCACAGAGAGAATAAAGATCCCTGGATTAGAAATAAACCCAAGCATATACAGTCAATTAATATTTGACAAGGGGGCCAAGAATACTTAATGTAGAAAAGCCAGTTTTTTCAATATATGATGCTGGGAAATTCAGATATTCACATGTAAAAGAATAAAACTAGACCCCTATCTTATGCCACCCACAAAAAGTAACTCAAAATGGATTGAAGACTTAAATGTAAGCCCTGAAACCATGAAACTTCTAAAAGAAAACATAGGAAGAAAGCTCCTTGACATGAGCCTTGGCAATGATTTTTTTGGATATGACACCTAAAGTATAAGCAACAACATAAAAAATTAAAAAGTGGGACTACATCAAACTAAAGAGATTCTGCTCAGCAAAAAGCAGAATTGAAAAGACAACCTACAGTATGGGGAAAAAATATCTGCAAACCATATATCTGATAAGCGGTTAATAACCAAAATATATAACGAACTCATATAATTCAATAGGAAAAAACCAAATAATCCAATTTTTTTAAATGGGCAAAAGACCTGAACAGACATTTTTTCAAAGAAGATATACAAATAGCCAATGGGTACATGAAGAGATGCTCAAACACTAGTCATCAGGGAAATGCAAATCAAAACCACAATGATCTATCACCTGACACCTGTTAAAATGGCCATTATCAAAAACACACGCGATAATAAATACTGGCAAGGATGTGGAGAAAAGGGAATTCTTGTGCACTAATTGGTGGGAGTGTAAACTGGTACAGCCACTATGAAAAACAGTATGAAGATTCCTCAAAAATTTCAAAACAGAACTACCATATGAGCCACTTTGGGGAATATATCCAAAGGAAATGAAAACACTAACTCGAAAAGATACCTGCAGCATTATTTACAAGAGCCAAGACATGGAAAAAACTTAAGTGTCCATTGATGGAGGAGTGGATAAAGAAAGTGTGTGTGGTATGTATGTATATGTTTGTATGTATGTGTGTGTAATATTACTGGAATATTACTTATTTAATTAATGGAATATTATTCAGCCATAAAAAGGAAGGAAATCCTGCCATTGTGATGATATGGGTTGACCTTGAGGGCATTATGCTAAGTGAAATAAGTCAGAGAAAGACAAATACCGTATGATTTCATTTATAGGTGGAATCTTTAAAAAAAAAAATTCATAGAAAAAGGGATCAGATTTGTGGTTACCAGAGGCAGGAGGTGAGGGGAGGAGAAACTGGAGGAAGTTGGTCAAAAGGTAAAAACTTTCATTTATAAGATAAATAAGCACTAGGGATATAACATACAACGTGATGACTATAGTTACCACAGCTGTACAATATACAAGAAAGTTAAGAGAGTAAATCCTAAAAGTTCTTATCACAAGGAGTATTGTTTTTCTTCTTTTTGCTTTTTCTCTTTATTATATCTTTATGAGGTGATGGATGTTAATTAAACTCTTTGTCATAACCATTCCACAATATATATAAATCAAACCATCATGCTATATACCTTAAATTCATGCAGTGATGTGTATCAATTATATCTCAATAAAACTGGGAAAATATGTAAATAATTGAAATAGTTGGGGGGGGGAGACATTTTAACGTTAAAAAAGGAAAAGATCCCTGGACTGTGAGTCAAGAGGCCAAGGTCTCAGATCCCATCACCAACTAGCTGTGTGACCTTGAGCAACTTCCTTCACCTCTCTGGTCCTCAGTCTCCTCACAACTAGAGTGGCCGGGTTAGGCTTGAAGACCTCTGAGCTCCCTTTCAGTTATGGCATCCTAGGACTGTGATGTTCTGGCAAGTCAACAAGGGAAGCGACTGGAGGAGACCAAGCCTGACTTTGTCTGTCCCTCACTCACATCACATCCAGAGGTACGACTCCACCAGTCTGACTTTACAGTCAACGAGGAACAGTAGGCCGGGATGCTAACTGGGAAAGGGTGAGGCAGACCACACCGGGCCCCATGGCACCAAGTTCCGTGTGGGAACTCCCAGAGAGGGGACAGCCAAGCGCTACACACAGTCAGCTGCCTTCTGGGGGCCACTGGCCCGTAGTGTGAAAAGAATGAGAGCAGCCACTCTGTCTGCTCCAAAGCCACCGAAACGCCTGTAACTCAGGAAGGGATTACTCCACTTGAGCGAAACCTGTGATGTTCTTTTCACTGCTTTTCCCCCTGCTATCATTACCCAGTCAAGCATTCTTGGCAATGTAAACACATGATTAACAGGCAGGTTTGGGAAGAAACAGGATCAGGAGCTGGATCCCAGGAGCTGGCGCGCAGGCTTGTGCATTTTCTGCTTCCTCCCCGCCCCTCTCCGGAGAGCAGCCGCAGGGACAGCACCTCCACACCGCCATCGCATCCACAATGGCTGCCCGCCCCACTGGACGAAGACTTCTCCTGGAGGAGGGGGAAGGAGCATCATGATGGTGGGAACCTCGTTTATGCAGCAACACCAAGATGAACCTGGCATGAGAAATCAGACTCAGAACTGGAGTTGGCAAAACATCTGACGGCTGCTGGCAGCCAGAGACAACACGGGCTGCGTGGAGTTGCAAATGGCACAGATCGCCAATCAGCAAAAGGGCTTCCTCGTGTCGTCTGGCCTTTTCTCTGAGGCCAGCTCATTTCACCCAGTCATAACATGGGTTTTAACAGAAGCTCAGAGCTGGGAGATGGGGCTTTTTGTGTCTTATCCTCCAGGTTATAGGAATTTTTATAGAAAGGTGCCTTCCTTTCTGGGGAGTATTTTATGGGGTGTCTTTGATGTGAGTGGCCAAAAAAAGCAAGGGAGGAGGAAATTTTCTTAAAAAAAAAAAGAGGATGAGGATTCTAAGAATAGAATAAGGAAAGGCCAGACAAGAGGCAAAAGCCTTGCTGTCATCACAGCAGATCAAGAAAACTTCCCCAACAAGAAGTCAATTCCACCAAGAGATTCAACTTAAAGGTTGGGCTCTAATTTACAGATGTTTATTTTCTGGCTTCAGCAAGTACAGTACAGTGTCGGGATATCTTATTTTCTCTAGAACAAAAAAGTCTCAGAGTTAGAAAGGCCTAGGGGCCCAAACCCCTATCTAATATATAAACCCCTTCTCTAATCTATCTCTAGCAAGTGCCAACCCAGTCTCTGCCTCTTCACTTCTGGGAGAAGAAACTTACTATTTGCCCTTTCCACTTTGGAGATTTTATCATTGGAGGTTTTATCCAGAAACTGGGCTGAAATTTGCTTTCCAGAAATGTCTATGCATTTTCATCACTCCGTATAACATAAACCTAATTCTTATGCTACCACTAATCTTCAAAATTTTTGAGGACAGCTCCTGTGTTTTCTCTTTTTGGGTTTAGCAATCTCAGAATTAGCAACCAAAATACCTCTCAGTCCTGGTTATTTTCCTCTGGACACATGCCAACTCATTTTTACCTTTAAATTCTTTACCAAAATGAACCTTCTTTCTGTGGTCTGAACATGATAGACAAGAACAGACCTATCATGCCTCTTTCCGAATACTCTATGCCCATCATTACTATTTTCTCAGTGAGGCCATATCACACTGTGTGGACTAGTAAAGTTTGCAACCCAGATCTGACCCTTTTCAACATATATTATTGCTAGGCCAACCATTCTTCCATCCTGCTCTTGTACAATTGGTTGTTTGAACCAAAGTATGGAATTTTACATTTTTCCCTATTAAATATCCTCTGGTTGGAGTTGTCCAAGCTGTTTGAGACAAAATCTGTCTTCAGATTAAGTCATCCACAGATTCATAAACCTTCCAAACATTGTGTCTTCTACTAATTTGATCAGCATGTATGTCATCTTTGTTTAATCAAGTCACTGATATAAAAGTTGAACAGAACAGGCTAGAGACCAGGACTCTGAAAGGGTGCAAGAGCCTTCTTTCCAGATTAATATTTATGAAGCAAAGAGTATTCTATAGTGCTGTCTCATTGTCCTCCGGGCTTTACCATCCAAACTACTCAGTGTGATCTGGCCTTTGCAAAGTTGCTCATTCCCCCAGTTACCCAGCAAAATTTGCCTTTCCCCAAGCACATCTTACTGTCCCTTGCCTCCATGTTTTCACTCTACCTCCTTTGCCTAGGGTGCCCTTTTCATGCCTATTCATCTGGTGAGCTTCTATTAATTTTTCAAGTCTCAGCTCCAGCTCTCATGCTGCCATTCTCTGCTTTGGAAGCAGAAGGTATTCCCAGAACATCCTCTGTAATCCTCTACTACCGTGCCCAACATACTGAGTTGCAACTGCCTATCTCTCTCCCAGAAGACTAGGGATAGCAAATGGGTCGTACATCTGCCATGATCCCCTCTCCTACCCTCATAAAAACTGTGCTAATCAATCACTATGTCCAGATGAAGCCTCAGAATTCTTCCCAACGCAACCCTCCAGGCAGCCACTACCAATTAATTGATTGGACCCGACACTCAAATTGAAACCCTGTACTATTTTTTAATTTCCTTAAGGGTAGAGACCATACCTCATTCACCTTTGTATTGCTAGGCCTAGCAAAATATCTGGCATAAAATTAACTCAATAATTGTCTGTTGAATAGAATGACTTTGTTTAGCAGAAGCCTAGCATTCAGAAAATGAATTCCCCCACATACATATAAGATCCCCATAAACAAAATAATTCTGGTAATGGCAAGAGCTGGCCACTTGCACTAACTGTGATTAACATTAGAAAATAATAATTGACCAGTGCTTAAAAACATTCTCCACCAGATTCTGAACTGAGCTCCATGGTTGGTCTATTCATAGCCCTCACTTGATATACATACATGGAGACCTGCAACCAATTTGACTGCCTTTCCAGGTTTATGTATCCTAAATATCCATTAACTGATAGTAATTTTAGGAGGTCTGAATGCCAGGGTTGAAAATGGGTCTGCCAAAGCTTTATCTACAAGAAATATGTATTATGAAGATTGCTTCCCCATGGAACTCTTCAGAACCAGCCACTTGAACCAAAAAGAAGAATTCCTAAAGAGACTCATTTATTATCACATGTCAGTGTTGTTAAAGATAGCCCCTGGGATGAGTCAAGGGGCAGCTGTACTTATGCAAAGGTCAAAATAGGGCCATCATCACCACTGACCCAAACATTTCGTAATCAGCCCTTCTTTGTGTATCTCTATCTATGGAATGGATGGTCCAGATCTTAATCTAATCTCCAATATTACTTTGGCAGAGCCACAATGTGCACAGAACAGTATTTGTCAATGAGGAGGGTAAAAAAGTTAAGATAGAGCAAAGTCCCCCTGCTTTTCATAAATACCTTTCAGAGGCCTCTTTAGAATTCCTAGTACTATATTCAGACCACATCTGGGGCTTTGTTAATTAGAAGTGGTTAGCAGCACTTGGCTAGAGCTAGGTGGTCAAAAACTGTTTATTGGAATGGATGGACGGATGGACGGATGGGTGGGTGGGTGGGTGGGTGGGTGGATGGATGGATGGATGGATGGATTGATGGATGGATGGAAGGATTGGTGGCATGCAACTTTGTCAATGGAGTAACTAAAAAACCAGACATCCTATCTCTTGATTCAATTTCCTAGAAACCAGAAAGACCCTGGCATAATTAACAAGAGAGCCAACACCTCAAACAAAGCTTAAATTAAGTCATAAGCAAACTTATTAGGCTTAACTTCTTTCACAGGGAAGTATCATTTAAAGAAACAATTTAAAAGAGTATCAAGGAACACTTGGATTCAGCCACCGGAGCTAATTGTGATTAACAATTTGTACAGACACGCACATGCATGACTTCCACAGTGGTGCTGTAGGACCACACATTGTGGTCCTTTCTGCTTATCGTGGAGCCCAGGGTTTTCCAGCTGGGAAACTATTACCCCACCAGCTTCTAAAAATATTATCACTTGCTTCAAGCTGGAAAAGACCCCATGAGAAGAATAAGTTGGCTATTGGAAGTTTCTACATTTTGTTCTGAGTAAAGGGCTCTAATCTTTTTGTGTTTATTAATTCCTTGGCATAACTTAATCAGCAATACTAATAATAATAGCCGATATTTATTAAGCTCTTACTTTGAACCAGGTGCTGTTCTCAGCATCACATTTAGCTTTTAGAAAAGCTTATACTCATTACTATCATCCCCACATTTCACAGATGAAGAAGTAGGCATCAGGATGTTAGGTTATTTCCTATGTCGCCCAACTGAGACATGGTAGACCCTGAATTCATAGCCAGCAACCTGTCTTCCTCAGGACCAGATCCTTCTATGAAATAAGTGTGATCCACATCATCTTCATCAAGGGAAGATCCGTGGTGATTTTTAAAATCAATTTTTGAAAGAGTTCTATTTCACCTTTCTTCTCAACAAAGGAGATAACTCTACCTTGATCTCATGTGCTAGTTCTTCTTCCTCCCACCAACTTCTAAATTAATATTTCCCCAGGTCTGTTCTGAGGGAAGTTCTGTAATGTTTTCTGTGGTCAAGTAAGTTTGAAAAATAGTGGACTTAACAGCTAACCACTTCTTTGCTGTTAAGACCACTCAAGGTCTTTGTTTGTGTACACACAATATATCTTCAGCACAAGGCCAGGATATCATACAGAGTGTTCTGTAATGTATCTGACTAGAGAACACTTATTCCCCACAGAATACCTTGATGTCCCACAGAATACACACAAGAAACACTGTCCTATGGGGAGGTGGTCTCCACATCCCTTGCGACCTTGGCCCTCGTCTCAGACTACAGATCATCTCCCTAGTTGTCTGCAATTCTCCCTAAATTATACACAGGCTTAACTTTCCATTCCCTCTGGCCTCTCCCCCTCTCACAAACCCTGGCCCTTTGGCAAAACCACAATAGAAGACATCATCCATGATGGAAGCAAGAGTTGGGTTTTTTTTCTTTTTCTTTTGTTTTCCTTTACAGATTCATTGTCTAATTTTCAGGGCACATTCTGCCAGGAAATAGTTATCAGTCCAAATGAGCTTCCTTTCACCAGATAGTAAGAACCAGTTAACTGGGTTTCCTTCCTTACTAACAAGAAATATAAAAAATAAACATTGTGTGATAAAGAAGGAAGGAAGGAAGGGAAGGAGGAAGGAAAGGAAAGAAGGAACGATGGAAGGGAGGGAGGGAGGGAGGTAGAGAGAGAAAGCAAGCAAGCTTTGCTTAAAACTTATGTTCCTGCTCAACCTTGAGACTCATTCCAAATTCCTGTGACTTCTATTTCTCCCTCTGATGGTTATTTCCTTTTAAATAAAATTGTCTATTCACTATAAATTTTAATATTGTAGGTTATCAATCCCCTTAGAGAAGGAATGAATGAATGAAGAAATGAAACTATTCAACAAATGCACGTTGAGGACGTGAGATGTGCCAAGTTACATGTACAGTGGCGACGAAACAGACTATGGTCTCCACCCACAAGGAGTTTACAGTCTTGTGGGAGAGACTGACAGATAAACACGTGATGATACAATAGTAACAAATGTTTAGTCCTGCTCATAAAGACAGAGAGAATGGTGTGACTGAGAATACTCACGCGGGATGGGGGTTGAGGGAAGCCCACCTGAAGATGAGGTGTTTCGGCAAGGGGAAGGGTAAAACAGGCTAGTTCTGACAGCAAACCAGGCAAAAGCCAGACCCACAGGGTCCTTCCTGTAAGCCAAGCCACGGTAAGGGTTTCAGTCCTTAGCCTAGGAACAAGTGACAGCCATTAAAGAGTTCTAAACAGGGAAGGCTCATGATCAGATTTCTGCTTTTGAAAAAAATCATTCCAGCTACAGTGTGGCAAACACATCAGAAGGGGGCAGAGAAAATGTACAGAGACTGTCATGAGGCTGCTACAAGTTTCATAGCTTGAAACTGTTACGAAAATAACAACTAGGTTTATTTCCAGTCAGTTCCTCATTGCCAAAGAATGCTAACAGTGTTTTCAAAGCCAAAGGGAAATGCAGAAACATAAGAAGCTTGAGAATGCTAAGGTATGTATGGAAATCAAGCATTCCCAAGCATGCCACAGGAATCCTATAAAGATAAAATCCTATAAATATCCATTCCTCTCCCTGGTTCCCTGCAGGTGAACCCTGCTACATTTGCCATGTTGGCAGGGAAGGGCAGCGAGGGCGTTCTGTAGTCCCCAAGGCCACATGATCAGCCCACCCTCTTCCTGGCTGTGTACCAATGCCAGGTAAAGAAGCAGAGGCAAAGCAGAAAAAAGATGGCAGGAAATCTAGCGAGATGCCAGAGAGGTCCTTGGAGGCAAAGGGCTTGGGAAGCACTCTGTACCTCACGAGGGAAGTCTCTGTGGTGAGAACGGAGGCTCAAGGGCAAGAAAGGCTTTACACTCACCCAAAAGCCACACCTGCACACAGCTATTCGGCGTCTCAACAAGAAAAGTCTTTGCCATACATGACAGGTTCTTACTAAATTCATCATATAGTCTACAAAGGGTGACAGCACATATCAAAGGGTCCCAGTCTCATCTTTTAATGCTTCCTGGCCCCACAAAATGCCTAATAAATTGTTTCTGCTGAATATAGCAGCTAAACTTTCCTCTTTACCTTGGAAGTCTAAATCTTTCCTAAAAATCAAAATCCCACACATTTTCTCTAGAAATAGTAAAGAAAAATATAGAGGTCTCCTCTGGCCTGCAGTAAGAAGAAATGCTATTGCTCAGTCTCTAGCCATGAGGTATCAGGAATCTCTGCTGTCTTCTGCACACTCCCAACCCACCTTTCCACAAATGGCTCCTCACCCTATTCCCACCAAGTCCAGTCGCCTTGGCGTAGCTTCACAAATGAAGGAAGAATACAATTTACAATTTACCATGTCTTTAACTATTTCCACATGTCCAATTCTACACCCCTGCCTTAAACTGTCACTTAATCATGACAACAAATCAGGCAGTGTGCATTATTATCCCCATCCTACAGATGAGAAAACTGAGACTTCGATTAAGCAATTTGCCCTACTTGTGGCAGAGCCAGATTTGAATCCATGTCAATCTGGTTCCAGAGGCCAAATTTTTAACCGCTATGGCCTTCCACCCAGAGCAATGTAACTCCCCTCCCAGAGGAATTTTTCTTTCAATGTTGGGCAAACCTATGAACTCTTTGGGTTTTGGTGGCTGAATTAGAACAGAACTGGAGGCCATTACTCTTTTCCACTACCTAAAGCACCCAGTGGAAAACGATCTTGCCTCAGTAGAAAATCGAAAGCTGGACATCTAAACTAGAGAAGTCAGCACTAATCCCTGCATGCTCTCATTTCCTAAGAAATTTTTTTCAGAAGGAAAAGAAAATGCTATTTTCATTGCAGAAGAGTCACTGCTTTCTTAGCCAAAGCTAGCTATTTACTTGTTTCTGGCAAGCTCATTGACAAGAGTGCAAAACATGAG